>NW_010312761.1:110131-144957 GCF_000700745.2 Antrostomus carolinensis
TCCAGAGAGTTTTGGTAATTTCACCTCATAGTTGAAGTACACAATGGCACAATCTTATTAACTCAGTTTCATACCCTCTAAGACCAATTTCTGTCATCTTCCACATCAGATCCAGAGCTATATTTATTCTCCACAGCACATAACATTATTTCCACGTGGACAGTTATCAGTGCAGCAAGTGCTCTTGCACATTCCTTTGGAACACCTGAAAATAACTGTTTCAAAAGGGCATGATGGGATGAACAAAAACCAATATTCTCCTTCAAGAGAGAATGGCAATAGAGTGGAAAATTACCAAGGTCATGTAGAGAAAAAAGCCCAAATGAATAAGCCTTACTTGTGCAGGGTGTGAGATGGTCGATCATTTTTCTCCAGTTGTCCATAGCAGCTAGTTTTTGCTTCAGGAATGAAGGAGTATTTTTCCAGCATGGCTGATGCAGCAGTGGCTATAATCCCAAGGCCATCCCGTACCCGAGCTTCTAAACTGTAGTCCCATTCATCATAAGAGGCTGAAATGAGTCCTGAAGGAAACTCTTTGGGAGTGATTTCTGTGTTACCACTAACCAGGCTGGGAACTATCCAAAAAAAATCATAGCCAGTAAGGCCCAGGGAACGAGCCTCATCCAGTATGTAGACAGCTTCATCCTTGGAACAATATAGCAGGATGACAGATGAATGAATTTTCTTCAGCTGAATTTGGGTCTTGGCATCTCCAAAAGCAGTATCGAGTATGATCACGTTCTGCATGTCCCAGCCCACAAAACTATTTTCTACTGTGGTCTTAATGACATTGATGAAGTCTCGATATCCAGGAAAGGTGGTGGTCACCAGAGAGAACACGTGCCAGTCATAATCCTGCATGATCTTCAGCATGACGATGGCTTCTTGCTGAATGGAAGCCCCAAACTGGAAGAATGTGGACATCACATCCTAGAATACCAAACACAGTGAAAGTTTACTAATTTTGTACGAGTCTGAAGGGAACAGAATCTCTAATTCTTCCACCCTCTTTGGTCCACCATGGCTACCAAACTTTCATTGTCCTTGAATAACTTTCTGTGCCTTATCACATTCATATCATTAATAAGCAACATTGATCATAAGTACCACTGCTAATGAAAACAGCTGCCAAAAAGCAAGGAACAGATATTTATATAGGAAGTTTCTAAGTGCTTGATCACTTGAAGACAGCAACACAAACCAGTACTTACTGAGGAAGTGAGAAAGCTCTCTAGAGACAGCCACCACTGTTAAATAACTCATCTCCAGCAGGTAGCTTTAGATGCATCAAACTTAGTGGGAATGTGACCCAATAAGTTAATAAAAATTTTTAGTTACAATGGAAATAAATTGCAATACACATATAAATGAAGTTCTGTACTTCCACCTAATATCTGAGGGACACTTCATTTCCATAGGTTCACTGGACTTGGTGGAAGCTGTCAAACTCCACACAAGTAGATTTATCATCCCAAGATACTGAGTTCACTACTGTTCGTGGGCTCACTACTGATCATGCTCCATTCAGAGCACAAGGTCCATTGATGCCTGATGAAGAATTAACAGGATGGGACTCCAGGGACAACCAGCAAGCTGCCAGTGCTCTCATTAAAGGACTTAAATGAAGTAAATTCAAACAATGGCCTCATAGTCTGTAACTGGTAGCTGCACTGCCTGACACAGCTTGTACACAGCAAATTTAGTCAATTTGCTATGAAACTTGTTTCTAATATTTGTCTTGGGCTTTTACAGTATTCATAATATTTTATACAGCATAAGAGCAGGTCCATCTAACAACATCTATCAGGAACCGGCAACACAATAATGTATTTTGCTGGCACTAAATTTATAAACATTTTAATTGGTCTATTTTTGCCAAGTTGCTGTAAGATCCAAATTTATTTTTGAATTTTAAATTCTAGATTTATATACATCACAGTTGTTACTGTACCAAAATTATATACCCTAAGCTACATAATTCTTTATTTTAATTTTACTTCAATATTTATTCCTGACCTGTAGTAGCAACTGATGTGCACCATTTTCATATAAAGCATGAACTCCTGATGAAAGAAAAGCTTATGATTTAAAAATAAGATATTAACAATGCAAGATTTCTTATGTAGCCTTTACACAAAAGAGGCACATGGTGCTTTTAATTTAAAGAGTTTTATGAACATTGTGGTGAACTGCTATCCTATTTTTACAGTTGCAGAGAACAGAAACAGATTAATTGACTTAGGTTTCATGGCAAGGGTGGTGGTAAATATACAATCAGTGAGAATGTTAATTCAGCCCTACAAGTTCCATATTTTATCTACGGAAATTAGCACAAACTGAACATCTATATTTTTTTTAATAGAAGATGAGGAGCATTATTACTTTCCAAGTGTTAAGAACATGACATCAGGATTTTATACAGCTTAACAACAATACAAGTCTTTTGACTTATGTCAGACCACGAAGACCACTATCGAAGGTACAAAATACACACCACTGCTCAGAATAAAATCACCTGCCATGGCTGCTTTGGTACCTCAAAGACAGCATTCTGAATGCCAGTGCCAGACCTCCAGTGGTTTGGGGTTAATTACAGATGTTATAAAACATATTTGGGAAAAGAACTGAATTAGCAAGATTTGGTTGCTGAATGCTTCTAAGAGCTATTCCCTGGTGACCTGCACTGTGTACTTAACAATAAACAAACAAGCTTTTCATCTAGAGACACTTACAGCTAAAGAAACCCAACATACAGATAATCTGCTCAGAGTCAGTATTTCATTGTTTAGTTACTGATTTACTATTACAAAGTAATTTAGATATCAAGAGACAATGCCATGAATCCAAGTTTGCTGTAGCTTCCTAATTGAACTTAAAGAAATATTGCAATGCAAAGTTAATCACTTCAGTTTTCGTCTCCAGCTCTTATCTTATCCTGGTGATTACGTTAAGTAACAGTAAAAATAGGTACAATAATGTATAATAAATGAAATAGATTATTTCCATCATATCCTTTCACTCTACCCAATTTCTATATGTGGTTTATGGCTACTAAAGTAGTGGAATAATTCTTTCAAGCGATACATATGCCTTGGTCCTTTGTGCATCACAAGGAGCTTCTCCAATAAGGCAACTGAAGATTAAATCTTTGAGGGCAAAAACAACGCACATGGACATTTTCAAGTGTGACCTTTCTAACTAGTAAATATAGATTTTTAACCTAGAGCAGTACTTGTCATCCTCCCTGGCCATGAACAAGGGTCTTGTGCACAACAGCCTGTGTCACTATTACAGAAGTCCGACAACACGACAAAAGTAGTAAAAATAAACCTTTCCTTTTGGAAATGTTTTGTTAGAAAAATACTTTCTGAAATTTTTTATGAAACATTTTTCTAAAGTTCATACCCATATTACAAGAATTCTTTTCACATAACTGTGAATGTGAATTTTAGTCAAAATCAGGCAATTAATATCTATCTGTGATCAGAATGGTACTGTAATTACATGGTGAAAACAGGTTTGGGTTCAGGAAAAGCAAAGACAAATATCACAAGTGAGATTCTCATGAAATTCCATGTAGCTCCACTGACTTCATGTGATGCTTTTATAGAGCTGAAGATCTGACTGTATGTGTTTACAAAGAATTTGAAACAGATGGAAGATTACAAGCAAATTGCAGCCTTAGGAACTTCAGCAGATATTTAAATGCCTATAAGGAGAATATTCAAGGACACATTGTCCATTAAGCTTAGCGGGGGGAAAAAAAAAAAAAAAGACATTTTAGTGAAGAAACAGCAAACAAATAAATAAAACTATAAGGGATTCAACTATTGCATCTTTAGCCATGTACAGAACTGTTCCTTTTGGGGTTTTTAAAGCTTCACATTCTTCCCTAAAAGCATTATTATTCCTCTGCTTTATACAGACCTAGTATTTTGTTGCACATATAGAATTGAAGTTCTACTTTTCTATATTCAAAAGCAAACTAAAGTGATGTTTGTAAAAAACCAAAATTACTCAGTTATTTTCATTTAACTGTCATCTATCAATAAGTCATTGCTGAACATACAGATTAAATATCAGAGGTGCTTTAAATGCACATCAGAAATGTGTTCTTTTTCTTTCTTCAGTGGTCCCATCTATTGAAATTATTGGTGGAGAATGCAAGGAAGCTGTACCACTTATCCAATACAAGGAACTTTTGTACAAAGGAATTCCACAGATAAATCTCAAAGCATGAAAATCCCAAGATGTTACACTGATACGAGTAAAAATTTCATTAGAAATAGCTTTGGAAATGATTAAGTAATGCTTTATCTGATTTTTCTGTTCTAGCTTCTTAGCTGGATGCTAGCACAGCCATGTAAACAAAAACAGCAATGAAAAGAGAAGGAAAAGAACTAATGAAAACTTTTTGTTTCTTTCTGTCTTGCACATGAACATCCAGTTTATAGCAAAACAACTCCCCATATGTTTCACACCAGAAGGAAGTAATCCTTCAACTGCTTCTTGCTTAATGTATTCTTGAATTTTGTATACAATATAAAATTCTGTCATTACAGGAGAAGGGCACTTCAGCATTCCCATGCTTGTGCACAAAACACAGCAGCTCTCTCTGGTGCTGTCATTTCATAGATTAATATATCAGAGTAAGTTGCTTTTTAATTAGCGTACCAAGTCTATAAATCTGTCACTGTTGTCAGATTTGCACATTTCATTTCCCCAGTTCCAACAAGTTACAGAAATATTTCTCTGAAAACCTCATCCTCAGCTATTTTCATGACATCTTAGTTTCCTCGCTCCAGCTTTTCCATGAGATCAGCAGGGCATATTCACAGCTGCTGTACCAGCTGAGGTAAGCCCTGACAGTAGTTTATCCCTACCAGGGAAAAGGCTACAATAATTGGTTAGTTAAAGAAAGAAAAACTTGTTATCTAAAATAGTCTACCTTTTCTTAAATGAAAATAAAATTTTAAACCAGAACAAAATAGGGGTCAACATAAGACCAAATCAATTTTCCACTTGGTAGACTTGTCGAGGACAGTTGTTTCACTGGCAAGACAATATTATGACAGGAAGCAAAAACAATATGAAAAACAGTTTAAAAGCAATCCAGAGGATTATTTTATTCAGCTAGAAACAAGGTTATTATGACAGGGCTACAAGTAGGACTTAAAAGTTATCTTAATTATTTCATTCTTACTCACCCTCTGCCTTCCACAGAGACCCAGCAAAAATTATTTTTCTCCTATTTTACACCACTGTAACTTAGTTATTCCAATTTTATAATATATTAAAGGCATGTGGTGCTGGGTCTACATACACAGTGCAAGCTGTTTCCTCTTTAATGAATTGTATTAGTTATTTGGCATTTTTATGCAGACTGGAAAAACTGAAAGCCAAAGATTAGTCATTAATTTAAAATTAACAATTTAGCATCACATCAAAAATATACAGAAATAAATCATTTGTGCCAATCTCAAATGCAGGTAAATAATATATCTTGCAGTGTGTTAACTTGGTACTATTTTTCTTGGATTACCTGAAATGATGTACTGATCCCCTGGTAAACATGAAGTGAATAGTGTTTATCTGTTATTAATATCTAGGTTTCAGCCGTCTGGTCTTTGTGGTGCTATACAGGCCCATGCTAAATTTTCAGTAAATGCAAATACTGAAGTGGAAGAGCTGAAAGGAAAACCTTTCCTCCCAAGATACCCTGCACATTTCTAAACTCTTAAGTTATTAAATTCCTGCTTCTATTCACTAACACTATAGAACATGTAATTCCCAACACAAACATCTCACTGAGGCGCCCAGGGAGAAAACTCCCCCATTCTCACCATGGGAGCAATTTAGGGGAAATTATACAAAATTATGTACTTTCAGGCAAAGCAGAGCAACATGTGAGGGTGGCAGTTATTTACTAATTATTACAGAGAGCAGAAAAGACTTGTTTCCCAAGAACCTGTCACCTCTCTGGCCTCACATTGGCAACAACATGCAGGACCCTCACCCGCAGGTTTCTCTGCTGATGCCAGCCTGGGCCCCAGGCATCCCCACCAACCACCATCGCCCCACGGGGGACCCCTCAGGCTGCCATCACCTGCAGCCAGGCCCATGCCCAGCCCCTCAGACACTGACTTGCTCCCTGCACTCAGCCTGGAGCCCGACTTGTCCCCCTGTCCTTGTGGAGCCACGTCCCGGCCCTGTGCCAGCCCTCCCCCTGCGTGGGCTGAGCTGACCAGGAGGGAGGGGGCAGCCGGGCAGGGACAGTGTGGACGAGGCTGTGCAGGCTCCTGTAGGCCCCATGCAATAGATCTTGCGTTCTCCAAACCTGCCCACATAGACCTGTGAATGTGTTTCACCATTTGTCATTGAGAAGATTGAAGCCTTCTAGCAGAGCTAGAAAAGGGATGGAAACTTTCTCACTCTGTAATTTAACTGGTGCAAACACAGAGCCACAAAATGTATAAAGGTCAACAAAAAGGACGAGCCAAGGCCTTACTTTTCGTTTTAAAAGTTTGTTCTGGGAGAACACTCAAGTTAGGAAAGGGCAAGTAGCAAGCAAGGGAGTACATTATGGCTTTCCAACATCTGACATGTCCCCTTTTATTATTTCTAGGCATAAATATCAGAGAAACATGATTTTGAAAGGTTAGCACTGGCTTAATCAAGCATGTTCTTTCCCATTTCCAGAGGGAGCCTGCAGGGATTCATTTTGCAGAAGCTTCTCTATTTTCAGGTCATCGTTTTATCCTAAGAATTTTGCCAGATAACAGGTTTTTTTCGAGTTCGTGGGTTTGGGGTTTTTTTTTTTGTTTTCATTACTATATTAATTTAATTTTATACTACTTGCTTTACTGATCTGGGCCTGCTACAAGAGTTGAACTTTGTCACTATTTTGTCTGTACCAGAAAAGCAAATAAACAAACACACAGGAACAAGAACAGGGTTTCTACAGATCAACGCAGATTCCACTTGGTTTCGATCTTTTACATTCTTTGAATAATACAGTGTCATGCCTAATGAATTGAAGTAACTCAACATGGCATCACAGTGAAATAACACAACTTAATTATGGAAGATGAGGAGTTTAGTGCAGACCTCATGAGCCATTCCCTGGGCTGGAACACACCGTCTGGGTTTTCATTCACAGATTGTTCAAACACTGGAAGTTGTGATGGCTCAGTCTGAGCTCCTGTGCAACCAAGACAGGCAAGTGAAAAATGCTTTCACAGGCTGAAATGACATCAACAAGCTTGTGACCAAACTTGATAAAATCCTGTGAACCCAGCAGGATTTCTGTGTGGTCTTCTGATGAAAGGTTTATTCACAAGATGCCTCCTTTCTAGGTAAGTTTCAACTTCCACTGTCACAGAAATGTCTCACATTGTGTCTGTTTCAATAAGGAAGGGCAAAATAGTGGTTCTACAAAAAGGCAGCGTGGAGCTGGTTGTACCATAGCTATTTGGGTGAGTAACAGCTATTGTACAGCTTTTGGAGTGAAAGCAAACCCCAACATGTGAGAAGTAGAGTACTGATACTTGTAAGGAAGATAAGGGAGAAAAAAGAGTATTTTCAGACAAATGACATTTGCTTTGTATGTTCAAATATTTCTTGAATATAAATCAGTCACTCTTTAAGTCATACATGGTGTTCTACATCAGTGGAAAGTGTTAGAATTATCCTAAAATATTTTTCCTTTCTGAAGATGATGTTCTGTACAAAAGTTTCTCATTTCCTATAAGTATTTCACCATGAAAATAAGCATTAAAAAATGTGTGTGACCTAATATATCAATTAGTTAGCAAGCAGGACAGATTTTATGCCACAGATTATGGCTGAGTATAATTTCTGTTCTGCCCCTTGTCATGACTGCAGATAATTGTTTTGCCATTTTTTAAATTTAGGTGTCTGAATTTCACATGGGTTGTACAAGCAGCATCCTTCTACTTTATTCATGTAATTAGTCAGCACTAAACTGATGCAAGTAAATAGTCTCTTGAAGAGCCCAAATAGACTTCATTTTCCATAGTAAAACTACTTTAAATTAGCCATAAAGCATATCTTTCACCTCAAGGAACACCTGAGTTCACATGGAGAGCTCTTGAGTCTGTCCTTTCAGTGGAAACTCTTCAAACACTTGTTACGAATGACTGGAGAGCAATCAACAGACTTAATGACTTTTCAAAGACAAGGAAGGGAATTGCTATGAAGATACTCCAACAACACTGGTGAAAGTAACTGGCTTTCTGCTGTATGGAAACATTCATCTGCCAACAATTCACATTTGATGCATCACAACAAATCTGTGGTGACAGCCTTAGCAGAAAATGGGGTCCTGTTCTCCCCATGGGAACATTAGAAAAATTAGAACAAACTGATTATGACCTATTCTATCAGAGATGACCTTCTCTTGATTCATAGGCAATCTGGGGAACTTGAATGAATATAAAACAAAGCATTTAGTTTACAGTGAGTTATATTACTTCTTGGAGCAGACAGCTAGTTCTAATTATAAATCTTGAAAACAATCCTGCTGTTAATGGCCATGCTTACTGTAAACAAACTTGTCTATGTGGTTTAACTGTCCAGTTTCAAAATGAGACCCTGATAGCCAGGTTTCAGTACAGGAAGTTGGATCTCCAACACAAAGGAAGATTTCAGAATTTCCAAGACAGTCAAAAAAAGAGAAACAAATGAAAAAGCAGTGGTTTATCTTCCTCTTTCAATAAAAAGTGAAGCATGCTAATCTCTACTTTTTAAATTCTCAGCCAATAAAATTTCATTCTAACAGTTTAGTCTTATAGACTTTACTGCCCAAAAGGGTTATATCTCTAGTCTTTATAAAGTGCAATGGCCAAATTTTATCTGATTAACAGTTTTACAGCACTATCCTAATTACCTTTTTTTTTTTTTTTTTTACAAAATCAGTCATCCAAATCAATATTGCTCTATGCCAGCCATAAGTTTAAACATGCACACAAATTACTGTGAGCCATCCACTGAATTTGCTAGAATTCAATTTACTTTCTATCTTTTTGGGTACCTGCAAAATTAAATTACATAGATTTGGTCATATTTTTTCATTTTAATGGTAATGTTTTAGCTAAGCAAAATTTCACATGCTTACATTACTATTGCTGTGGAATCGAAAAATATAAGTTGTTTGAATAGCTTATGGAAATTTTCAAGAATCAATGCTATGCCATAATTCATTCCTACAACAAATTTTAATTCCAGCTGTTTGGTATCTAACACAGTAACTATTTCACTTAACTATAAGATGACATCACTGAGTAATTTAGATATGCATTGTATACCCCCAACCTATAGGAAAAGTGGTTCAGAACCAGGATTTAGAGGACAAGTATGACTCTGTTCAAATTTTCTATCTTACCTAGTACAAATACTGCACAAGAAAATTCTGCTTAACAGACTGCTTACAGCTTATGCATCAACAAAATTTGCTAAAGGATTTTCACACAGTTTTTGCCATTAGGAGCTTTAAAACTAACACCATCCAAACTTATTAATCCTGTAAAGAGAATCAAAACTTTACTTACCCACAATAACATTTAAATATGCTACAGCCAGCATTAAATCCAGAATCAGTAAGAATTTATCATTTAATGGCAGCTGAATCAAGCCAAATAGGCTGATTACTTATAGTACGTATTGCATGTGTGCATAAATGCCATACACCATCTAGAAAGATATGCATAATTAAATATAAATAAAAATGCCTTAAGACATCATCTCCTTATCTGAAGACATTTGGTCTCAATTGAATGCTAAAATACTTCTCACTTGTGTTGATGATGAGAAGCCAGAAAACCATTAACTAAGTCATTTCCATACGTCTACACTTAACAAGTCGAAATGAAGGCAGCAAACAACCTCCCCCTCCACCCCCTTTCACCAAATGGTGAGTATAAAATATTAAACAAATAAAAGAAATATAAAGCAAATTTAATTTTTTTACTGTGTGGTTGTAACTGTGTGCTTTTCCTTTACGAACCAGGACTCCTGGACCAGTCACCTCTGTGTACCTAGTCTGAAGAGAGAAACCCAACAGCAAGAGGCTAGCTGGGGAGGACAATAGGTAGACAGATGGGAAGGAAATTTTTTAGGAGGAAGGCTAGACAGAGTTCAAGGAGCCATTCAGAGCAGCTTTCCATGGCAACAGAGATTTGTGGGATATAGTCAAGTAGCAGATGAAGATCATGATAAGACAAGAGACTCAAAATTCTTGATCTCTTCAAGAAGACATAAGCATTTTGGTTCCCCAGGTAGTTTGGGTGCTACACAAGAAGGGGTGCAAACCTGACTCACCTGCCTTTGGAAGGTAAAGTCACAAAAACATCATAACTTATCCAAAGCATCCATGCTGCTTTTAAATTCAAAATACTCTGTATGTTCTTCTGCTTTTATGTAAAATCAGCAGATCTGAAGAAGAAAGGGTACTCAAAGGAAATACTATTTATGCTTATCCTTTATATTCTCCTCTTTAGGCATCACCTTTGGCCTCTGGGCAAAGCTACAGCTGCTCTCTTGTTGTGCTAATAGAAATTATATGCTTTCTCAAAGTGAATGATCAGCTCATCAGTCTAGCAATGAATATCCTTTTCCATTGTACATTTAATAGCAGCAGGTCAGAAGCAAATTCAGTTACAGAATTTGTGGTATGTGTGATCTGTATCAGTACCTACATATCACCCTAGCTCAAGATGAGAGGATGGCTAGCTGCATATCTGAATCCTGCTGATAAAAGCATAGCCCAAAGCACACCAACAATGGATGATACTTCACTGGTATTCACTGCAGAGCCTTTGAATAATCATAGCTGAAAGCACAAAACAAAATGCATGCATTTATGTTAAAGCAGTTGCAAGGTCTCCAGTACTCAGAGCTATTGCATCCATATGAGAAGGAACAGAGGAAGAATGTGGAATGAGGAAGAATGTGGGATTCAGTTGTAGGCAGATACAACAGTTTTGCAATATCAACGTGCTAACCAGATAAGGACATGAGCATTTAATGTTGCATTCTGTGATGGATAGTATGTAAGGTAATATAACAGATATGCAGATAAAATACTCTGTTGCACTTACTTTTTCTGACTCTACCCACACTGTTCCACACCTTTGACTTAAATCTGCCTTTTCTTTTTGGCATTCTGTTTAAGGATGCATCAACTGATTTAGCTGCAAGAGTATCACCCATCAAGAGATTTGCCAAACACTATTCCCCATAAGCAAATAATATTTCAGGCAGAAAAGCTTTACCAACATACATTCAAATTACTGAGATTTGTATACGGCCAGTAAAACTGTGTCTTCTATGAAACAGCTTACCTCAAGTTGTTTTTCCTTAACTAAGTAGAGGTAAAATATCTTTAAGCATAGTTCTGATTTACAGCAAATACCAGAGGGAAAATACAACTTCAAGGAAGGAAATGTTCAAAATGCTAAGTATAGGTCCTTACAAGGCACAGTGTTTCTTTCTAGAAATGATTACAGATTTGACAGTCATACTAGATACAGTAAATACAGTACTGCTAGAGCAAATTGAATATCTAATTTCCAGCTATAAAAAACCATGTTTGTACAATGTTCAGTACAGCGTGAAGAAGATTGAAGCCATCTTCCTTAACCTGCACAATATCTTTGTGCTTTGAAGAGACATAATAACCCTTATACTAAACACAAATAAGTAACAAAACATTATTTGGGTTGACGTTTTTAATGCCAGAAATTTTTATTAGTTGCATTTGGCAACACTGTGCATATAGCTATTTCCTAAATAGGTACAGCATCACAGAAATCAATTACTTCTATAGATTCCTATGAAAATATAAAAATAAACTCCAGTTTTTCTAACCTAGGTAGGAAACACAAAAGATTTTTAACTAATCTCAGAACAGACTACAGCAGTTAATAGATTTCTTCAAGTATCCATATTGCAACTAAATTTCGAGTACCCTCAAATTCCATGGGAGCTCAGGGTGCTCAATAGCCTCCAAAGGTGGGCATCCTCTTGCAGAAAGGAGCACCTGCACAGGTGTGAGAGTTCAGCCATGCCCGTTTTATTTTTGCTACTACATGCAAAATACATCCTCAGAAAAGTGTTTAAGTACTCAGTAAACTGGGATTATCTACCAGTATGAAGTGGGGGTACTTGCTCATTTTCATTAGCAGAACTGTACATCAAAGGGATTTAGATGCCAATCCTTTGGGTTCCTTTGAAAAAAAGCCTTTTGTGTAGGATGGCTAACAAACAAAACACCTGTTCTTACACGTGCCCTCAGTTCCACAGATAAAAGATGAGTGCTCACTGCATTTCCAGGACCTTATGTAACAAAGCTTGTTAAGACAGTTGCAATTGCAGTTTAGATTTCAGTGGAATAGGCACATGGGATTGTGCTTTGCCTTAAACTAGCGTATCTTGATTTGTCTCCATTTGTGTCCCTGAGTGCCATACCCAAGAATAGCCATTTTAAGTTTACAGACTACAAAATTGTTCTTTTGCAGATCCTTTAAATTAACCCATGGACCTCCTGGTGTTCAAAACCCAGTCAGAAAAATACTGAGATTTGAAAGCACCTTCCTAACCATTTCCATCTGATACTTACTATTCACAGCAGGTGTCATATTTTACTATGATTAAACATCTTATTAAAATAAGTATTTTAGGATATGCTTACTGTGACACGATGTACCACCAAAAAGGAGAAGAAAAAGCCATGACCTGATTCTTTGCAATATACTCCACCAAAACTCCTGTAATACGGGTGAAATGTGGAAGAATAGAGGAAGACTTCACTGCACAGCTTTCAGTAGGCAATTCTGGCACTCCTTTCCATGAATCATAATTCTTTATATAAAAGCAATGCAACTTCAAGTTCACCAGATGATAATATTTCATGTTACATTAACAGATAATTAAAAGATTAATAATGAAGCTAAACTGAATCTCCCCCTGTGGTGCAAGGAAGATGGATCTGTGGAGCAAGCAGGGATTGTCCTGTGTTCAGGATCAGCTCATTTTAGGGAGAAAGGTGTTGATTTTTCAATTCTCTACTAAATAAAGTAGCCTTCCTGCACAGTATGTACTGAAAATTGGGAAAGAAAAGACAAATGAGATGTAAAAACTATACCATATCGCCTGACATGCTCCATTCCATACAAAGTAGATTCACCCCTCGACATGAAGCTCTTCAGGAGATGGATACCTGGCTGGATGGAAGCTCATGTGAGATCTGTGATTCTTCTCAGTGGGCAGATGTTTGTTGCTACAATCGCAACAGTCTGTCAGTTAATTAGAAATCTCAAAGAAATAAGCAGAAACAAGCTTATGTAGAGAAAAGCTCCTTTCTGATTGTCTCTGATTTCTACGGGAGTAAATTTGGATGCTGAAGATCATGACAGGAGCATGTACTAAGAACTAAAATGTCACTATAACACATGCAAAGAACAAATGACTGTGTGTGTATTACGAAACACACGCTGCAGGGAACAGGTCCACAATGTGCATTGTTTTTTCTCTACTCAGCTTTCCTTGCACAGAGCAGCCTGGCATAGACTTCAAAATCACTGGCAAGGAAATCAGAATCACTGAGCTACTGCAAAGGACCTTGGATAACAGGAGTGGAGGAGAGGAGCAAAATCCCATCCATTGAAGAGCAAGCAGTTCCTAAGCAGAAGCCTGGATGAGAAGAGCAGATGTTAGAAAGCATCACAAAAGAAGAAGAGTCGGATATCCAAGTACCTACTGACCCATGGGCTGGGCTTCCTGCTCCCGACAGACACCTTGCTAGGCATCCCACAAGTAAAAATTCCATGTACAACACTGCCTCTGAAAGCCATTTCTGGTGACAGCTCAGCTATTTCCAGCACATCCTATACCAGTTCTGCCATCCAGAGCTGACACAGAGCCAGAGAGAAACAATCAGCGTGTTGGAGATGCCATTACAAATAGATGAGTAGCGCAAAACCAACTAACTCCTTCATGGGCGGCAGCAGATATTTTCTTTCACTATTTATGGATTCTGTATTATTAACAAATATTTGGACAAACACTGGTTCTTGATAAAAATATTACATATGAAAGTTTTACCCAATTTTAAATGAAGCACGTTCATTTGAAAACAAAACCACAAGATCTTCTGTCACTTGAATTTGTACTCTTTCAGAAAATATAAAAGAAGCATAGAGCAGAAGTAATATAAAGTGACAGGTGACTGGACACAAATCACAAACAGTTAAGGAATGCCATTTACAAAAGCCCATTTTCTTAATTATCCTTATTATTAAACAAATACTAACATGATTTTAAATAAAAGCAGTGAGGGCCAGTAAAAGTTTAACTCACTAAATTACAGCAGTAATTATCCATTATTCTTAGTAACGTAGCTTAGCCAGCAATGATCTGTCTGTTGCTTCAGATTGCATTTGCACGACGACTGTGTCCTAAAAAGGCATTTTCACAAAAGCTGCAATTCAACAGCTATCAATTTTCAAAGATATAACAGGTTTCCTTTGCAATAAGGAGTACAGCCTTAGAATAAGCAAGTATCATGCATTTCCTTGTAAATCTTCCCTCCTGGAAGATGTATTTATCCCCAGTGACACACACAGTGAATTTAGCATAAGCCATGCTACAATGCCACACCTGATGAAACGTCTTGAAACCCTCCATCCAGACACAGTTTCTAGCCTCCTCTTTCAAGTGACCATACGTCTGGTCCAAAGGTGGTTTTACTGCTCTGTATGGATGATAATGTGTTGCTATACATACCCATAATACGGAATAAAATTGTATTTATTTTATCTCAGTGTATCAGATGATGACACTTCATCTGACTGGACTAAAAAATAAAGTTGAAAAAATTCTAACTTCTTTTGTAGTCTGATAAAAAATTCAAACCTGTAAAATATACTATGTATAGAATTATGTACGCTGAATACTCCTGCACACTGAGTGCTTCATCCCTCTCCAGGAGATTAAGCAGCACATTTTCCTTGGAGTTTTTTGCCCTATCAACCTCATAAAGGATTTAAATTTATTATTTTACAGTCACTCCACAGAAACAAGACACACTAATGTTTTGTTGCTTACTATGAAAATATCAAACAGTTTGTGGTGATCAGTTAAAATATTCCATTTGTTTTTTTCTATGAAAAATTGTTTTCCTTACAATCTCACCTAAACCCCCAAGAAAGATTTTATGGAGTACTCAAGAGCAAAATTCAACACAAAGCACAGAATTAAGTATAAATACAAATAAAATCTTTAAAATAATATACAGATGCTTGTGCTATGGCAGAAATAAGCATATATGGATAAGTATTGTCTACTCACAAGGAAGTATTCAAATTATTGCTTGAAAATGAGACTACTAAATCAAAACGAGAGCTGAACCGAGCAATGATATTTGTACATACATTGGTGTATTTGGAAAATAAATGAATGCATAAAGCATACTCTCACTAACTCATTCATATAAATTGGTATACAGTGAGCAGAAGAATTTGAGAAGACAAGGCTAAAAATGATTGCAGTTTCTTCAGCAAACAAGCAGAAGAGATACAAATGTGGCCTGAATGCTAAGATCACTGTGTTGGAAGACTTTGTCATCTCTTCAGTTTCTTTCAGAGAACTAGTTAAATGCACACTGGTGCATTCTGAAGCCCACAGCTAGGTGCACATTCCTACTTAGGAATATGAGGTAACATTTAAACATATTCACAGTTTCTTAACATCTTTAACGCAGACCTCTTCCCCCGCCCACCAGCCAGCAGCTGAAGAATGTGTTTATATGAAAACAGAAGCACCTTTATTTACTGCAAAGCTCAGGACAAATTCCTGTCCGATTCAAGAAGATGAAGTCCATGTATTTAAACTCTTTGGGATCTCCAGACAGGCTCAGGGTATTCAACAAGTAAGAGGAGCAAATGTTTAGTTAGTGAACGTGATTCAGTTGCTATATACTCATAAACCAGTTTCATTTATTCCTTTCACTACACAAATCAGAGAAGTCAATCTCTTTTATGCTCATCACCTAGTTTTCAGAGCCCTGTCTCTACACAGAGACTAGTATGTGGTCCCATACTCACCAAGAGCTTAATGTACATTTTTTGAAAGGGTGTGTTAACCAATTTCTATGTACTGCAGTACTATAAAAACTTGTGAGGGGAGGGTAGGGATGGGTGGATGACAAATCTAAACCACTACAAGAAAGTCATGATCTTTAAATAACTGCTGTGTGAAGATGTAGCAGTCACACCATTACCAATTTAGAGCTAACCACAGGACATCTCGGTTGAATGGAGCTTTCAATAAATTATGTCAGTCTTTGTATTATTATTTGAACTACCATTACTTTCTTGGCAAGGTATGTGATTCAGCCACTAGCCCTTCAGAACAAGTATTTTAGCTTCTAAGCAAAGTTTGGGATAGCACACTGCCCCAAGAACTTCTCATCAACATGTTTTGCCATTGTACCAGTTCTGTACTCCAAGAGCTACAGACTGGGAAATCTTGTAAATCATGAGAACAGATAGCTTGGCAGACTTTACTCAGATTTCTCAGGCCAATGAATGATAATCAATATTAAAGCCAGCTGCTTCTAAAATTATTTAACCGATGTGTTCCATCCCTCCCTTTTTATTTACCTCTAATTTGTTACCTCCCATTGGCAGCAGTCACCTTTGCGGTGCAGCTGGAAGAGAGATTCATGGGAATACTCCTTGGTTGTTCGGTACAAAATCAGTCAGGTTGTCTTAAACAGGCTCTTGTGTCTCATTCATCTTAAAAATGGCCAACTCTGGTCTGAAGATGATGAAGGGTGTTCAGTGATTTTCAGTGCTGCCAGAGCAGTAACCTCGAAGGAAAGGGATGATATTGAGCACTGCAGGTACTGGAGCAAGGGATGCAGACTGGACTGAAATAACTTATTTTTGCAATTGTTATCTGATGATAGACTTAGTCTCCTATCATTGAAATTTATTAAACTAATTAGATCTCTAAAATCTAGGTTAGATCCAGAGATTGTATTGACATTAAAAAAAAATCACTACTTATTAGAATCTCACTGACATTTCCAATGATACAAATTACTAACAGCAAAGCAAAGCAAAAATTATATCACATTCCAATTTAAACAAAAAACCAAAACCAACCAACCAAACAAAAAAACCCAAACAACAGATCGGGTAGACTGAAAATCATATCTGAAAATCATGTCTGCCTATTTAAACTCATATTCAGGATTTATATTTTCTGAGTTGTAGCATAAAGGGATTATTTGGAAATATTAAATGTATGCTAACACTTTAGATTTAAGCGACTTTTGCATTTATTTAATGCAGGTTTTGCAGGTAAGGTATTAATTACACATCAGCTGTTCAGCTTCATTCTGCTTGACATCAACAAATAATAATTTAACTTCTGGTTTTCCTGCATATAGAACAGATATTCCAAGTAAAGCTGTTACACTAGAAGTCAACATAGGTCTCTCACCATCCCTTAATATTTCTAATTTTGGTCATGCAGACCAGCATAAGAAGTGCCTGTGGGGGCAGGGGGAGGTTGGGGGTTTTTAATAACTTTGCAGAGAGCTATGAAAACCTGGACATTTAAGAACAAATATTAACGATGCAACCAATTAAACAATGCAGCCAACAGAACATGCTGGGTAAAACACATCAACAGAATAAGCAAAAAGAGTAACAAATCTAATTGTCATCAAAACCTATCACAAAACACACACACCTCCCAAACAAGCACTGATGATGGCTGTGACGTAAGGTCATGACAGTTCATTAGGCGTGATTAGCATACTTCCCTCTTGCATAACAGAAGCCCACCACTATCCAATTAATTTGAGGGTTATGAGGAAGTCACACCGGCTGACTGGAGTTATAGGATTAAAATAAAGACTACAGCTACAAGAACCTCTGGAATTATCTGTTCCTCAACCAAGTTCTACCTTCTAAATGGTTATAAAGCCGTTCAGTTCCCTGCAGGACACTCAGCCATTTCCACGTCACATCATCATACATATCTAGGTATCGCTATGCCCAACGCTTGGAGACCACGTAATAAAAATCTGTTTCAGAACAAATTTGTGGATTCTATTTGTTACATAATATAACTACTGTTATATATGTATATATGTTCATAATAAAAATTATGAACAATAACATGTATAATATATACAATGCACAGACAGAATCCCTATATATATATATATATATGCAAAAAAACCCCAGAAGGTTATATACATGTTCATATACACTCAGCAACAACATATTCCTCCTGTCATACTGACTGCATCGTACTAACTGGTGTCTTAAGAGTGGATGAGTCATTTGAAGAAACTATGAAACCACTGCAGATCCAGAGATGTTTACTACTTTAGTAATTAAAAGCTTAAGAAGCAGATTTTATTTTAATCAAGTGAATTTATAATGCCAAACCCATTTCAGTTATTTTCCAGTAGAGGGCAAGAACAGCCATATCTAGTTCACTTGCTACCTGTAATTTACCCATCAGTCAAATTAAGCCCTAGAATGGCAAAACAAATCTAAATGGATGTTTTGAAGATTTGTGATGAAGGTAAAGCAGCGATAGAGCATTTTGTTGCTTGCTTGTTTGGTCTTCTTCAGCGCCCAGGTCACATTCTGGGCTCTGTATGTACTCCTCCAACACAGGCCACAAACCCTCTTCATATCCCAATTCCCTTTCCACAATCTTCCCGCCTTCCAAGTTTCTTTCCAGATTACACCTCAGACTTGCCAAGGCCAAGGCTGAGGCCAAGTTTAAAGTTAATGAATGTGGACTGGATGAAGTTTTCTTCAGGCTACAATTCCTCCACAGTGCTTTCATCCCTGCCTTTCACGTCAGTAATATTCTATGTACTGACAGAAATTTAACTGAGCTTTACTACGCTTGCACATAGGCAGACTGATGAAATACTACAGAAAGGAGAAGCAAATTTCGTAACACATCACGCAGATCAAGCACACAAACACACATGTAAGAGTGCAGGGATGTTCATTAGCGCTGGTAAGAAATTAAAGATTTCATCAATTTCCAGAACAACATTTCTAGCAGTTTTCCAGAAGCAAAATCTTAAAACAGTCAAGGCCTGATCCAAAATCTCGAACAGTTCTACATCTGGTCAACATCCAGGGCTGTAAAACCCGCACTTCTAATAATGATAGGAAAGTAAATACCCATCTTATTATCTGTTAAAAATTATTCAAGCTTCTCCAGGAAATGCCATATTATGGTTCATTTATTGAATTAAACTATAGACAACACTTTTTTTTTCTTCCCAGATTTTACAAACTTGTATGAAAACTTGCAAACTGGTGTATATATAAAAAATAAGTGGGGGGAAAAAAAGTCACTTTTTCTTCATCTGTGCAGATCTGGCATGTCCTGCTTTCCATACATGACAAATATCAGATTAGAAAAATCTGACACTTCAAATTTAAATTTAAAGCCTCACCATACCTGCGTGCTTAGCTAGTTGAAACACAGGAATAGAAAGCACTGTTTTGCTAAAGGAAAGCAAGTATCTGTCTCTTTGTAACAAAAAAGGTGCAAACCTCTTTCATAAGATTTTAAAAAAGGTGAATCCTCAGTTTCCAAATCTGTGAGGGACCTCTTTAAAATCTGGCATGATGCCTTCTTGGGTGAAGAACCTTGCTGTTCTGTGGAAGGTATTTTCTTCTGTCCTTAAAAGGCTATGACAGAAATCACTTTTGGGCTTTTCACAAATAATGAAGGGAAAATTAAATTCCTCCTCTTTTAAATGGGTTGTTTTAATTAGAAGTGGAAGAGAGACATAGCTCCCAAGTGACCCATAGTGCATGGATCCTCATTTGAGACAAACAAAAAAAGTCATTTGCAGCAAGAAAAGCCTGTTTGTGGGTGTTGAACCTCATGTGTGCTGAGCCATAATGATGATTTCTGGAGTGCTCACAGCTAATTTACAGGCTTTCCATAAACATAGCATTATAGTGTTTGAATGATTCCTAAACATAGAGGAGTTTATCCCAACACGCCTGACTGTAATTATCCTGTTGAAGGAAAGCAAAGCAGACAGAATAATCACATCTTAGAAAAGTGATTCCTGGGAAAACAGCGTATAAACCTTTCCTACTTCTGTTCTCTCTTTGAAAGCCATTTCAAATTTTTGTTACTTAATGCATTTTTTAAAACCTCTACTCATTACAATGAATCCTTGCTTTAAGTTTAAAACCATTGAGTTTTTGGGGGGATGCTCATTACATAGGGAAAGGTCTAGCTAAGTACATCCACCTTAACCATCAGCTGGGACCAGAATCCATACCACACAGTAACATGCACAATCACTTTTGCTTGACCAAAAAATGACACATGCTAAGTTGTCTGTTTCTTGTAAGTTAAGAAAAAATGTCTGACTGGAATCGCTAACTTTTTAGCAAACAGGAAACCTTCATTTTTAGATTAGAAAAGCAGCACTGACTAGATGGCAGTGATTATAAAGTGGCTCAGCCCAAGATGCAGCGCTTGTTGCAGATACATGGAAAACTCAACTCAGAATTTATGATGCTAGGTCACCTGGATCAGCCTGCTCCAGGCTTGCTGGGCTGCCTAATGGATCAAGAAAAAGACAAAGCAAGTTCTCAATTAAAGATGAGTCCTCTTAACTCCCATCCTACTCCTCACCAGCTGGGTATTTAAATTCAGAATGCATATGTCTAAGGTGCACAAGGCAGCAGTGCTTTGACTGAAAAGCGGGTACTAGAGGGAGTATGAAGCACACCAGGTCTCAAGCAACCACCGCTCAGCCTGCCTCCTCCTCCTGAGAGCATGACTTACCCATGCGGCATATTATCTCCCACCTTCAGAAATAAACCAGTCATGCTCACTATCACAGTGCTCTGCGAAGCATCAGCCTTAGTATACCTTCAGTGAAGACAACTCAGAGAGCTGCAGCCCAAATTTCATGGATTTATTTTGTTTAAAATGTAAACCAAAGGAGCAGGGAGATTATTTAGATCTCATCTCCTCCTTCCACTTCACCAACAATTCTTGCTATTTTCAATCCATAAAAATAAATCTTTTGGCAGAACTAAATCATATACTGAAAAACTTGGTCTCAGTTTTCACAGGGACTAAATAGTAAGTAGCTGGGCTTCAACTCCAGGTCCCACTTAAATTCAGGAAAAGGTTCTCAGCAATTTCAGCATCGATCAAATTTACCACCAAGGAAAATGTTTACTCTTTTAATGGGTTGTCAAGCATTGGAACAGGCTGCCCAGAGAAGTGGTTGAGTCACCATCCCTGAGGGTATTTAAAAGACGTGTAGATGTGGCACTTGGGGACACAGTTTAGTGGTGGATTTGGCAGTGTTGGGTTTACGGTTGGACTTGATCTTAAAGGTCTTTTCCAATCTAAATGATTCTATGATTCTGTGTATTCATATATGGCTATCCAAGTAAACGTTGCCTCTTAGCAAAGTACATATAACAAAGAAAACACTATTTTAAGAATATACTTGCCTCTTCAAAAATGTGACCAACAAACTGGTCTCTCCATTTAACATTCACGATACTTTACATCAGCTTGAAAAATTAAGTGGAAATAGGCACACAAAAGCAATTAGGTTGCACCAAAATTTCATTATAAGCACATATATAGACACATCTTTACTCAAACCCAGTTGGAGAGTTACTGATCTTCCACATTTTCACATGTGTGAAACAGCTCTTCCATAATACTCTCCCTGCTTCTCTCTCCGGGTCCCAATCATAGTATTCAACTACAGACTTTTCTGAGAGTCCTCCAGCAAAAACTGCCTGCTTCAAAGCATGCATCCTGTATTTATGTACAACTTTCCCTGTGTACATGCATTCTAATGCATGTAAATTCTAATGAAAAAAGATAGATTTTAAAAGCAGGTAGTAAGTGTCCTTTTATAACTTTAAAACGTTCAATGATAGTCCTGAAGAATAGTGCCTCTGCCAACATTTTTTATGACTGCATAAATTTGGCAAGGTCTGTAAAGCAGTCTAAAAATCAATCTCTCCGAATTTCAGAAGACATACATTTATTCGTGCTTTTGCAAAAGACTACATCAATGCTGAAGAGTGCAAGAATTTAATATGATATTAGTTTAACCTAGCATAGCTCAAATCAATAAATAAAATTAGAATAATTTACTCTCCCATGACTAAATGCTGAATTTAGCAGTTTTTTGAGATACACAGCTAGATGAGACCAGAGATTTAATTTCATTAGGAGTGCTTTTTGCTGTGCTCTTCTAAAACTAAATCTAACTTTTCCATTAATAAATGCAGTCATTAAAACTGCTTTGTAATTTTAGAGAGCAGTCTTAGAGCCAAACTGTCCATCAGAATCAGGTTAACAGTAAATAGATCATATTCACTTTTTGTTTCACAAAATACCATTCAAAATAATAAACATGTAAATAAATAATTCAAAGCATTATTTACTTAAAGTGTTATGGGAAATGTCATATCGGCTCCACTTGGCTATGATGGCCCTTGAACGTATCCTATTATCTTTGGATCCATAATACTTTAAATTTCCATCAGCATGAAGCATGACCAGGATCAGCCCAAATGAAAGAATTTCTGTGCCACCATTTTCAGTATGAAAGCTTTCCTCTAAAATAAGATGTTGGCTGTCACTTGGCACAACAGGGAGACAAAACTGTCAAAGAAATCATCTATCGTTATCTTTTTTCTTTGATATTTCTAACTCGGTGCTTTGCACTGCTAAAGGCTTTAAATTCTTTCTCCTTTAGGAAAAAAGAGTGTCTTACAAGAATAAAACATGATTCAGTTTAATTCACTCCATAGGAGTGAAGTTCCTCTGAAAGCTAAATGCTGTTCTCAACACTACATGCACTGCAGGAGGAAAATGTCCTATGGGCTCAAGGCTCAAATTCCTGAAGATATGTACGTAGGTGCCCAGTTCAGTTAAGTTCAAAAGGAGATAAGAGCCCAGATTCATTTGGGACCCATGCCTTAGTATATCCCTAACACATATGGTATTTTCTGTTTAATACTTGTCAGTATTCCTCTGAGCAAAGTATCACAGTTATCTAACATCGCGTGCATGTATCATTTCAGTAGAGCCAACAAAACACAGTAACTGTGAAAGCCTGTGGATCCCATGGATTCCATTGCAGCATCCAGGGAATTAAGCATAGAAAAGCTGCAGGTCTTAGGTGAATCCCACGGCTGGCTTTTGCAGTGGAGATAGCATTTCTGAAAGTTGCCAAATGGCAACTTCAGCGCCTTAAGGTCCTTAGAAACTTCAGAAGAGGGACTGGCATAAGCAGAACCACTATCTGTAGACTTTGCTTTGGACTCCCCTGCCCCATTCTTTGCTCTCACCCTCTGGTGAGCGTAGCTTCACAGCTCATGAGTGCCAACTACTACAGTCTCTTGCCATTTATCTTGTACTGGATGTATGCTAGGTGTTTGACATGATTAATTATAGGTGGCTTTGTACTGCCCCAAGGAACTTTCAAACCAATTTTAAATATGACAGAGTGGGGCTGCGAGGTAAGGAATCACAAGCTTCAGAACCACAGCAATCCTAAGCTGACAATTAATCGGTGTGTATAGAAAGCAAACATCCAATCCCTAACATTCTGTGATTCTGTGACGTGTTGTGCAGGTATCTCCAAAGACCACCAAAAATCAGATCATCTTAGTTCATCATTGCCAACTTGGGTGAAAGTCAGACCACTTGCACAGAGGGATGGATGTAAATAAGAACAGACAACTGATGTACCAAGACCACCTACCTCCATCAAGGAAACTGATAGTATGGTGTTTTGACGTCAAGACTGAATTCATATTAAATCCTTCACTACTAAAACAAGTGGCAAATAGCATTTCTTGCTCTTAGGGGAACAGAATAAGCATAAGAGCAATTCACAGGGAGAAATGTTTCAGCAGAAGGTTGGAATTAAGCCAGAGGCAGGGCATAGTCTCTTCCCAGCAACCAGCAAAGCTCCTACTGAATAAAAGATTGAGTCATGGCTGTACTGGCCAAATTCCTATCATTCCCTTGTGCTACAGGACTGAAGAGCGAGAGAATAGAAATCCAGCATTCCCCATATTACACAAGGAGTTTCACCAACTCCTTTGAGTTCATTGTAATCTTTGTTTTAAACATTGAAAATGTATCTGCCTCTTTGCAAGAACTATCTTGGTCAGCAGATGTTGTCCTAAAGTGAATCCCCACAGAAAAGCCTTTCTAACCAGCATGTGAGCCTCCTGGTCTGAAAGTCAGGATTCTTTCCTGGACATGACTCTCTTCTCAGATTGTTTATAAACATGTTAAAGCCCGGGGCTGTTGTATGCAAACTCCTCACAACTGAGAATCAGTAGGTGCCAAGCAACTTTCAAAAGACTACCATAAAAAATGTATAGAAAAATAATCACTAATGCATACAAAAAGCACAGGAGGTTGTGGGGGAGTAGAAGATAAAAAGGAAGAGAGAGGAGGAACAGCAGGAACACTGAGTGTTCCAGCTTACCTTAAGTATCTGCTGGCACTAAATGCAGTTCTATAAGCAAACCACAGCTCCACACCCACCTAAACACTTGGAAACTTTGCCAACGAACAGGAATCATGAGCTTCTGAACCTTAACAGCAGTTCGTGCTTTGTAGAACAGTTGCTTAGTCTCCTCAGCTACCACTGTCACAAATCTGTATCCTAAATGCATATTGAGATACCTCTCACAGTCCATCCCATCAATAAGTCCTTAACACCTGTATTTATAGCCTCGTCCTCCTTCCCCCACTGTCTGCGCTGACTAAACACTAGGGAAGACCTGGAATAAACCTAAACAAAAATTCCCTGTGCAAGTGCAGAAAAAGCTAACTCAGGAACTACAACAGCCTCTTAGAGAGGTTCCTACACTCTTCTTGGAGGTTACCCAAGTTTGAAGTATGTATATAGGCATTTCTCATCCTCAGCCAAAGCCACCACTGTCACTGCCCTATGGCCTCAGCATTACTGTCACTAAAGGGACAAATTTAAGTACACTGTAATGCACAATCTGTGCTATAATGATTTTAGAATGAAAGACACCATTTTGTAAGATAAGGCAAAGGAAAAGGAACTTCAAAATGTAACAAACCGATTTCTCACCAAGAATCTTACTAAAAATCATTCCAAATAAATAAATAGTAATTTCTCTTTCAAGAAAATTAAAAAAAAAAAATCTATTCAAAGAAAGGAAAAGCTTGAAACATCAATTAAATGCTAAGTTTTAAGATGGAAAGGTTATCTTTCAATTTAAAGGTGAATCACGTCACTGGATACACACATTTCTGAGCATGTGCAAAGATTCGTTAGAAGACAGAGAAAATTCACAATACTGACTAAATAGCAAGGACCACAAAGCAGACCTTTAAATTACACCCTTTCCAGCCAGGCAAAACAATTCCTCTGGAAGCAATATAAACAACTTGAAGCTTTTATTATCTCATTCCAGCTCCCTGGAGGCTTAAAGATGAAAGAGATACCAAAGAGTGGATCATCCGTGTCCTGTTTCTTGGATTTTCTAATTCTTTTTCCGAAGCACATTTTGAAACAAGAGCCCATAACAAAACTAACTCATTTTCTAACACAGCAACAGAGGGGTATTTTCTCACTCCCACTTGTCACCTTTACAGTAGCACATGGTAGAGGGGGTAATGACTTTGAACCTGTCACTTAAGGACAACTGCCCCAAGCAGGAAACAATATATGTCTGAAAACAGTCAGATGCAGAGTGCTTAAGAGCATTACCTGAGCAAACGTTGTACTCAGTCACCTCACCTCTGTTTAACTTTTATTAGTGCTGAAATGTAACAGGTTCTGAGGTTATACAATTACCTAAATCTAGATAATTTGTATTTTCAAAAGAAGGCATGCAAGGAGGTTAATACTTCATGATACTTAGGGGAGGACCAAATGTTAAAATCTCAAACTTTGAGGTCCTTGGGGTTGCAGCATGTAGAACAAAGTGGAGATTCTGCACCCACAGCAGAAACTGGAGAACCTAAATCAAAGCAGCACATATACAGTACCAAATCTTATTTCTTTTTGCTGGCAAGAACTGAAGTGCCCAGGCAGTATATTACCAGCTACCTAGGTCTAAAAGGCTATGCTGGCTGCCAGCACTTCTTGACCTGTTTCTCCATAGTTTGCCAGAAAAGGAGAAGCAGTATGATGCATCTGATTTACTGCCATGCAAGGTACAAATGTTTGCTGACTGCACAAGGTATAAATTTTCTCTCTATTCTTCATACATATTTCATATATATATATATATAAAATTATCCACAGTAAGATAAACTGCGCAGAAATAAGAGCATTAGTGATTATAAACAGTCTCAAATAGACCATTTTGCAGGGGAATAAAAAGTTGATATTACAAGTTTCACAAACTCATTCTCATTTGCCCAGTGTCTGTCTTTCTAGGAGAGGAATGCTTAGAGCAGAAGTGTTTATTCTGTTTTTTCTGCTAAAACTTCAGTGAAAAAATTTAGCCTTTGAGGTTCTAGTTTATGCAAGAAGGAAAAGTGTCAGATCTTTAAAAGGAAGTACAGCCTTAGTAACTATCTAGACAGAGAAGATCGAAGAGAACCTGAGAAAAGAGCAAAGCCACGTAAAGCTGCAAGCCATCTGATCTCCAATGGCAGCATTGCTTTGAGCAGGTGACGGAACCAGGGAACCTCCAAAGGCATTTTCAAAGCTGAATTTTTCTTTGATTGTTCAATCTACACATTAACCTCCCCAGTGACTAAGGAAGCACTTGTGACTGACAGAATCTTGTTAAACTTAGAGGCTTATATACAAATGTCTTGAGCCATCATGATATTCTGTTTCAAAACATGACAATAATGCCCTATTTTGGCACCTGCTGCAGTTTCACATTTATATCATTGAAAAGGGGTAGCTAATTGCAGGGTGCCTACACTGAACCATTCAGAGGACAGTACAAGCAAAATCAGTTCTTAATCAGCTTCAGAAATACTTCCCAAGTCGTCATTATGTTACATCAGAATTCCAAATTATTTTAACAAAGGGAGTGCATATCAACAGGAAGAGTGGTGCATCATCCATAACTCCTATGAGTTCAGTTAGTTTGTCAACTTAAATTTGTGGAAGACTTTTCAGGACATGGAAATTTAAATTAAAATTATAGTAGCATGCAAGCTCTCTTCATAAAGTTTCTGTCACTTAGGTGACACATGAGCCTCTACAACTCTGAGAGGGTTGGTGTTCCTGTCTCATTTCACAGTGATACAGAAATCACTAGACTAAAACTATTATATTTGGCTGAAATCCTCATGCAGTTTTAAAGCTATGTACCTCCACAGCTTCCAAAGCTCTTCATTCTTCCAGCCTTGGTTCCAGTTAGTTTTGAGGCATGATCAGGAGAATTACTTTTAAAGTTTAGCAATTATAATAAAAATGGTTGTGGAACTCCCCTGTACAGCAATGAAATGCATTGATACTTCCTAATTATAGAGTGGTATTGAGCCCACAGTATTTCACCCCTCAGCAGATTATATAAATAGCTTAACACTCATCCAAAATCACTGAAAGGAAAAATACAACTGTACCTGAGATGGGTCTCATAAGACAAAACAGAAAAATAACCACTTAGGTGAGAATGCAAAATGGATCAAAATATGAGTCTTAGATCTGCAAAGATAGCCCATAAGTGTTGTATCCATATCAAACAATCATGGTCAAAAACAGTCACTTTTTCTTAGAAGGTCCATACAGAGACAGAGGCACAGAAATACACAGATCAAAGCAGCTAACAACCTGATGTGTTTGGGATCCTCTCTTACAGGATTTTACCCACGTGAGCTGCACATGAGTGAACAATGTTTGAGTGACAGGTCCTTAAACTCAGCCTGACCCCTTCCAGTTTAGAAGATCAAACCATTCTAGTCCAGTAAAAGTGGGCAGCCAAAAGGCTGGCCACAGGCTGTTCCTTGGATTGGTGCCAACTGAAAATCAGCATTTGAAACCACGTAAAATGTGGACTGGACCAAACACAGTAAATTTGACTTGTGAAGGTATCTATCAACCCACTATGACAAACAAACATAGCACTCAGACATCAGCTCCCTCAGGATTGCTGGATCCTACCAGGCATGGTAAAGAGAAAATTACCATTAGCAGTGCAGCAATATTTTTAATTGACCCAAAAAGCCAGCTGTCAAAGTGTTTTCAGTCTGCCAAATGAGTTTTTAGGTGTGTGGGAGGACACCTAAGGACTTCAATATGTTTCTTACAAAGAAAATATCCATTATAGTGTAAAATGGAGTGAAAACTTAATCAAATAGATAAGAAAGTGAGGGAAAGCCTCCAGCATATTCTGATAAATTAAGGGCTATATTTACAAGAGTATTACACTGTTTCTATGATCAATTCCCATAGTAACTATATATTTTAAAAAATTACCACAAAACAAACAACTCCATGACCATGCCATACCCCATACAAAGTTATTAAAACCAAGAACCTCCAACAATTATTCTGTCTATAATATTTTCAGCTATGAAACTTAGATTGGTTGAGGGGCTGGAGGGGATAGTAAAAATCCACTGATACACTCAAAAATCTAAAATTAAACTATTTCCTGCACAGGCTATTTAGGAACTGGCACTACCCTATGACATCAGTGGGTTTTGGCATTGCAGGGTTTGTGAACATCTATTTTTGTGAGCTAAAGATGTTCCAAGAAATTAAAAAAAAATATGGAGTCATCCTCACTGTTTTAATCTCAAAATCATCTAGCTTCTCGTAAAAAGTGAATGGAATCATTGACAGTTGCATCCTCAGCCAGCATTAACCCATTCTCCCAGCAAGTTAGGCAATGGTCTGAAATGCTTCTGGAAGATAAGAACTTTCATTTTGATCATGAAACAAGTTCATGCCATACACAGGAAATACCTATATAAGCACATTTTTACAGAGTCATTGCCTTTTGAAATTCATTCACATTTTGGAAAGAGGCCAAATATCAGAGAGTCTTTACAAGTTTGTTTTAAAAGCTAGATCAGTTCCTTGATCCGGTTCACAGCACAGCCGTACAAACATTGTGCTGGCAGAACAGATGTCTGGGGGAAGGTGAGGAAACAGGCGTGCTTCATGTTGTATTGCTAGCAAAAAAAACTTACCACAAAGCCATAGCCTCCGTATACAGACAAGATACAAATAAATCCAAGATACAGTCATTTGAAAAATTTACAATACCCTACAGACACAAAGAAGCAGACCAAAAGTTCTCTAATATCTTCCATTTTCTAGAAAGTCTTTATTGTTCAATGATAGTAAACTGACAACAATTAAGAAGATTCCAAATATTAGCTCAAATGAAAAGAAGCTACATGACAAAAAGAAAAAAAAAAAGGGAAATCCAAATGCATCATTACAGTCAAGAGGAAAAGAATGGCCCTAGGCATGATACCAAAAATTTGACAATGCTGCATATAAGAAGTAATTTGACCACAAATCTATTATATAACACTGATACTCAAGTAGGGTTCCTTCTAGCCTAAGACTGGACCAAGAATGTGCTATTTTTGTTTTGTAAAAGACATGTCTATCTGAAGCCAAGAAAAGGCCACTGGTACCTAGCAGGCTTTCTCTGGCAGACATAGTCCGTCCTTGAATTTATTCCTACTGGGACTACATTACATACCTTGGAAGGAGATGAACCCAGATGCTCACATTTTCAGTGAAGGACTATTCATCTTAGTCCATCCATCACATTAGTAAAATCTTCCAATAATTAATCACTCTGAGTTAAAAACTTACCTGTCTTCTGTAAATTTAAGCTCAAATACCTTTTATCCCAAATCTTTGTCACTCAGCTGGGGAGAAGGCTCTGCTGCCCATTTAATTACACACTGAGGCCAAGACACCAGCTCACTTTATCTTGGGAAATAAAATAATTTAATTTCTTGCTGAAGCAATGTTTCCAATTTTTGTAAGTTTCTTCATGGTTCTTGTGGGAACAAAAGATGTTGGCTAGTCACTTTTTCAACCCCCCAGCAAATTTCCTCATTATTATCACCAGAACTGGACAGTCAGTTTTTATAACAGTTACCCTCGGCCAGGAGCAGCTTCTCTATTCCTACTCAGAACTCCCCCACCAGTAAAAAGACTGTATTTGCTCTTTCAATCATAACATTGTAGTTTCTGGCAGACAATCAGCAAGTGTAAACTGTCTCAAGAGTCAGAGTCACCGTTCTGAACATGTGCCTGTAATTTTGTTCTAGATGTCCAGCTTAATATTTAGTCCCAGGTCCGACAGAAGTACAACCACTGAACATGGATTTACATTTGGAATTTTACTTTGTCATGGACGTCTGTAGGATATCAGTGTTGTTAGTCAACTAAACGTATGCTGCTGGACACTGTGCACATTTTCTCAACAACTCATAAAGCATAATCAAATTAAAGGTCTTGCAGAAATATATTTAATCAATACTATTACTTTTAATCTCATTAAAAATTAAAAGTAGCTTATTTTTCACTTTAAATGACATTAATTATGTTACTCTCATAATTTTCTATTAATCAAGTCACATAACAGCTGTTCTGTTATTTTACCTGGAACTGATATAAAGCTGAAGCAACAAATCCCCAGGTCATTCTCTTTGCCCTCCCTGGTACATTTAATGCTCCACAGTGTTTTGCTTTGGGGTTTTTTGTTTGTTTTGTTTGTTTTGGTTTTTGGGGGTTTTTAAAAAAAAAATCCCACAGCTTTAATACTACAAAAACACTACAGAGGCCATTTCTTGGGTGTCAGATATGTGGAGTTACTGATTTTCAAAAGTATTTTTAGTAACTGTTATGTAGCTTGTGAACAGCTGTTGGTAAGTATTTCACTATCATTATATGAATGACTTCACCTGATTATTTTTCAAAATCAAGCAAGAATCTCAGAATACTTCTGCCATTTCTCATTGAGTCTGCATGTTCCAAGTTTCAGATAGAGAAGGGTCCCTAAAATACTACAACTGTACCCATAACCTAATTCTTTTAATTACAGTGAGGTTGATTTCTATAGGACATGCATTTTTATCAGTCTTCTGTGCAATTACTCAAAATGTATGGCTAACACAACATATAATCATCTCAAACACAAGTTTCCATGGATAAAAGCTATAGAAAAGCATCTATCTTCTTGCTGTCAACATGCCACAGATCAAAGGGTGCAGAAGCACCTCAGGGAATGGTTTAGCTGTTGTGGATTTTCCCAGCAACAAAACACATTGCTGGCATAGTCCATTCCCTCCAAAGTATATACATATGATGGTAAGTATACTGTTAAGCTGCTATAGCTTAAAACTGCTTATTACTGATACTCAGACTGCTGACTAGAAGAGAGGAAAAAATATTCTGGAGGGGAGCAAAGAAACACAGCCCACTTGTCCAGCCTGCCTACAATGACAAGCTAAGTTGAAAAAAACCCCCCAAAACCCAAAAAAACCCAAACAAACCTACAGAGGCACCAGCTCAAGCAGAAGGTTCAGGACAAACTACTTGCTCCTTAACCTAAAACATAGTGGGGGTTTTTTGTTTTTTCCTTCATTTCTGGAATGCTTAAAAACCCAAACTTGAAATATAGATGTTAAATACAGATGAAACTCTTGGAAGCAAAGTCCACCAAGTGATCTCCTTTATCCAGAAGCAACTGATGGTACCAAATACATGCACTGGTCATAAGAAAAACTAAGAAGGCTTTTCACTTACAAAACTTAGCTGTACTTTATATAGGCTAACAACACCCTCATGACTAGGGTCCTACCTCCTATGTGAATGATTTCACTACATAAAAACAATCCTGTGTTTAGGTGAATATGGCACAGGACTTTTGGATTCTCAAATGGCAGGAAACTTTCACTGCTCTGCTTTGCTTCAGGTGCTAGTTAAATATAATTGGACCTTAGACATATTTAGACAGTGAAAGCATTTTTCAGTTATCAAACTTCATGTCCTTATTTAATTATTCTGCACCCTCAAGCATAAAATGCATTATTTACACAAAGTGCTTTTTATTCTCTATTGATAATTTCCTGATTATACTGACCGACTACAGCTTTACACCAGGAAACTTTCTGTTTTCAACTTCTTATCTATTTTCTGAAAAATATATGTAAATTATAAGCAGCCACTAAAAGAATAAACATTTCTTGTGTTTGATTCCTAATGATAGAAGACTACAAAAATATTCTGTACCTTCTTAGCTGTAGTTACTACAGCAATTGTAAGAGCAAATCAAAATCAGCTACAGAAGGCAAGAAGAATAAACACAGTGGAGTCCCTGCCCAGAAGACTTTCTCAAGGAGGGGCAAGAAAGTTTTTGAAGTAGCTTTACTCACCTGACAATCACACTAGTTAGGGTCTCTCTTCATGGTATTGCACTGCGTTGTGCAGACATTCCCAGAAAATAGCTTGTCCTAGACTAATAAAATAGATACTGAAAACATACAGATGAGTGGGAAACTGTTTTCCCATCCCATCAAAAACTTGAGGGAAAGAAAAATCCCAATTTAAAATTAGCATGAAAAAATAATCTCAAAATTCTAGAGCACCCCAACTGAAAAAATAGCACATTTAAACAGAAGTGCTCTATTTTCATAACTGTCACACATTCCATTTTTACATTTTCTTATAGCTAATATTCTTGAAACTTATTTAACCTGGAAAATATTTATGCAGAAAGTCCATAAATAATCTGAGTATTTCCGAAACTTCCATAATTGCCTCAGGAAATCTGTTGAAACAAAGCACTGTCCACTATTCCAGCTTACAGTATTTCCACGCTATCACCACGGAGGCCGACTTTGTTACTTTCTGCACAATTCTTGGAGGATGGAAGGTGGTGAGAAACTGCTACCATTTCCCTTTACGTGGTTTTTCGTAGTCTCTACCTACACCTGCCATACTTCTGCTACTGCTTTGTCATCTTTAAGATAGTTTCCTCTGAAGCACAAATAACTTCTTTATTTTGCCCAAACAGATATTCATTTTTGAGCCAGCACCTAACTATGAACAGCAAGCCTCCCATTTCTTCAGAAAATGCCTTGAATTTCCAACTTGTGTTTCTCTTCTTCCTCCCCTTTCATCACCTTTGCCCATTAACAAAGCCTTTATACAGTACATCAAGTGTTTCATCTTTCATGATTTTTCAAGTTGCAAGTGATTCATTCAGCCCTGACCCGAGGATTTTCGCTGTTCTTGTATTGTGCGGTGCACCAAGAATATAAACTCATTATTGGAGTGTTTGGGTTTTCCATCCTCAACTACTGCTACTCACAGCTGAAATTCCCCCCCAAAAAAGCAGTACTTTTTTTTTTCCTAATAAAGAAGATGTGCCCAAACTCCTAATCTTAACAAGTCATTTTTGTGCATAGTACTGCCCAGTTCTTGTTCAGCAGCCTGTAAACCAAGTTCTGCTAATTACACTTTTAATTGTCTCCAGAAAGATTGATAGCCATTTCTTCACAGAAGTTGGCTGCATACTGTAATAAAAGATACCTGAAAGTGTTACTAGAATTTAAAAGTCTTGGAGACACTGAAAAGATTGTGTTGTGGCAAGCATCCAGTATACAACAATGAGACACTGACTTTGAAACTCCTTCATATATAAAAGGATAATGGGATAGAGAGAGAAATTACATCCAAAATAATTCAAGCCAAAAATAAAAATAAAATAAAAATAAGATGTGACTTGATATGATACAAATATCACGTTCTACTCTTGCTACTAAAAACTGCCATGTCAGTTAGAAAATTGCCCAGCCAACACTGAAGACTGCTTGAAAATGGGAGTTCCCTGAAGAGCTGCATTTTTTAACCATTCTGTGTTCCATGCAGGTTGGCTCTTTGCAGCAGTTGCCATCAAATGTGACAACAGCAGAAGTCAGCAGCCCTGTTCCACAGGCTTCCCCTCTGATACAGCTTGGAGCTTGAGAGCCCGTCCTCAGCCCAGGCCTGCAGCACATTTAGCTGTTGCCACGCCACTAAGTTTATTTAAAGGGGTGTTTTAAGGGCAGACTTCCAAATATTCTGGAGTTTTACAGAAACATAAGTAATGCCCCTTAGACTGTTTTAATGAAATGACTTTATCATATTTTTTCAGCAGAGAATGAAACAAAGGAAGCAAAGCAGAGAACTTAAGAGAATGTCTTTCAGGATTGTACATGTAAACACAAATGAAATAAAAACAATTCATAAGAGTCAGGAAAAGTCAGCATTAATCTGGAGAACAGAGGGTTGAAATAAATTACTAAATATGGTCTTGCAAAATTTCATACTTAATAACATTACCAGGAGCCCAGTGCTGCTCATCTTCCACTTACTGATCTGACTTCTTGAGAAAGCATCCACTTTGCAATATTTAGATTATTTGTAATAACTCAGGGCTTCTTTTTCCTAAACTCATGAGTTTTCTGCTCATATCCCTGCTCTCCAGGAGAAATATAATTTAGAGAGAGGATTTCAAACAAATGGTGCAATATGCTAAGAAAATAAGATGACCCAAAAAGAGAGTTATGACTAAAACAGAAAATCACTTTAATGACTGCTGCAGTGGCCTGACTAAAACAGAAAAAAATCACTTTAATGACTACTGTGCTGGCCTTGGACCCAGCAGATCTGTTTCTTCTCCCAGTCTCCCATCACACTAATAACTGCAAATCAACAGCTTCTTCATAAATTACTTCTAAGAGCCAGATTACCCGATTCTTTCCTGCTG
>NW_010312761.1:144988-168213 GCF_000700745.2 Antrostomus carolinensis
CCCGAGTACCAAGGACAGGCAGCAACCACGGCAGCTGCCAGGCCAACAGGTACCGGGTTGGGGAAGCTGTGACCACACCATCATGAACTGGAGCATGTAGTTTTCTCAAAACCAAAGAGACTTCATGAATTTTTTTATCATTTAGCTCTTGCAAAACAGAAATTGTTCAGGCATTTTCAAAAGCAGAGGGGAAAAGGGTCAAAACAAACCGTGGCATCACAACAAGTGATGATTACAGCTGCTTTTTCTTTGGGATTCCTGCAATTTTAAGGGTTTTAATCACCAGCATCAGTTTGTGAAAATTATAATCTTAGATTACTGACTAGTGGAGCATACTCCTCTAAGATTTTTAGAGTGGGCTTTTTAATTATTATTATTTCTTTTCTCAAAAGGAGGCCATGCTGAGATCTTCGTTTTGTATTGTCACGGTTATCAGTATGGTCACATGAAACGTCAGTTCTTATTTTCACTTGGCAATTCTGTGACAGGCCTCATCTAAGAGACATGCCGATCCAAACAAAAATACCTTCTGAGGATAAACAGACCAATTTACTTTGTCAGTGCTACAAAACCATTCCTGGGTATTTAATAAAGCTTTTTAAGAAAAAAGGCACCCTAGGACCAATGTCTTTTCATTCAAAATTCATAAGTATTATTAATCTATCACGTATGTATTTTTATGGGACCTCACATAGCTCCCTCAAGGCAAGGACATTTTAAAGCTAATTAAATAGAAACCACCAGATTCACTGTACTCAGTGCTCAGCTGAGGATACTGCCCCCATGCTCAGTTACTCAGCCTCTTCCATTACCATGCTACCAAACTTTTTCGAATTACATGTAAATATACAAACTGATATCAATTAACAAACTGACAGGTACTCCTTGATTTATATACATCTACCTATTGAAAATGTGATCGTACTGATTTAGCCAATAACCAGAAAAAGCTTTCCAATATCGAAACCATGTTTCCTCAGACAGGCACAGCTTTCTAAAAATATATATAAAAATGTCATTCCAGGGCTGACATGTCATATGAGGTTTCTGTTCTATGTGCAAGTTCATCTGAACTTCTGAGCAATATCCCAGCACCATTTCAGAAGGTTGAGAAGACAGTACTGTCAAATATTTTCCCGGGAAGATGAATCGAGCAGGTGAGCTATTGAAGCTGCCTCGTTAATACCGATATAGAAGCCTAAAAACCATATCTTGCATATTAGAGATATGGAATAGCTATTGGCCATTACACACAGATAATATAAAAATATGTATTTATTATTTTATAGTTGAGGATGGGGGAACTTTCATTTTTTTAACAAACAGCTAGAATTCAAGTCAGTTTCTTTTTTTCACTTCAGGAATGCGTGTCGATGTATCAGTCTAGTTTCAGACAGCAGGTTCACATGATATGTATGATACACATTATTTTCCTAGGTTTATTCTAGATGATCATATGTGAGTCTGGAGTAATCTTATGATTTTGCTCAGGCCAAACAATAGCACTTTAAAGTTGACAGAACAGCCCATCCAAGCACTCAGTAATTTATTTGCCTCAAAACCCTTCACCTTATAAAGATTTCAACCAGTTTAAGTGTTTAAGCTTCTCTTGTGCTATTAATATTTAAGGCACTGCACATTTTTTAGTAGGTAACATCTTAAGTGCTAATGGCAACTCCAAGATATCCACCACAGCTACAAAAGAATGAATATATGCAAAAAAATGCACATAGAACAATTAAAGCTATATTAAACTCACACAGCTAAAAGCACAGGAAATGTGGGATGAAAACAGCACTAACTGAGCTGCTCTGCACACACAGTTCCATATTCATTTTTTCTAGCTTGAACATATAGGTAAATACATTGGTGTTTTTCACTTAAATTATAAACAATGGATCATTTTGCTATGGATCAGAGGGCTTCACAAGTAAAATGTGCAATGAGGGGAAATTTTGCCTATCTGAAATCAGTCCTCACATAATCAGACTAAATCTCAAGGCAGTTTTACTACTTCCAGAAACTTACTGGCTCACTGAAAGGAAAAAGTCACAGATCCCTCGCACATATTATAGGTGAGACAAACGTGCTAAACAGTTTACCAAGCAGCATCAGGCTAATTAACATCACGTCAGCTCTAATTGGAAGTGATTCGGCAGTCTCAGCTTTGTAGCAGAAGTCTTTTCAGGACTCATTGATGTGGAAGTCTAATACTGACATCAAGAAGTGTATAGTTATCTAGTTCTCCAATCCCAGAAATCAGCTGTATAGTAATTGTACACAGGGAAGTGGTCTGGAGTCATCACCAAGAGATAGTCCAGCCATTGTATTGCTATTTAATTCATGTTACTTTATTCAAATATGCTGTTGCAAGCACACAGAACTAGATGGGGCGGCTAAATTATCTCAGTGCTACTCGAGGAGTCCAGAACAGGAACAACATCAGAACCTCAGCTCTTCAGTGCTCGAAACTCTTCTGTTCTTTCCAAGTTAATTCATGCAATCTGCAATCTAGAACACATATCAACTCAACTGTCTATTTCTTGAAAGGCAATATCAAACTTTTAATTATTTTAATGAATATAATTAATGCTTGCATTCATCAGGTCATGCAAACCCTGACATACTTCTTTGCACTACTACAAGAAGGGAGTGACTGATCAGTCTGACAAACTAACTAAAGATAAGTTCTGATGAGGGAATCTTTGTCTTGAGTGTAGGCATCGAGGTTGTAGCCAAAATAAGCAAAAAAATGAGACCTTTAAAACCAAATTAACTTCAGCAGGCTCTTAATGCAAGTCTTCCACTTATTACAGCTGTCCAGCTAAATAGAAAGAGACAGAGAGAACTAACAACTTAAAACGCTCACCATTATTAACTTATTAAATCATATTAAATGATCCCCTGCTATCTGATAAACTTTAGAGGATTTGTTCTAAAGGACACATGAAAGACAGACCTTCACATAAAACCATACAAAATCCTTCAACTTACTGTGCTGTGGTATAAACATGTCGATGCCCACCTTCATAAACGGGCTGTTCAAATAGAAGAGTGAGTATTCCAGGTTTTTTTTCCCCAAAGATGCCAATAGTGCTCAGGAAAACTATCAAGCAGGATGTAAATCAACAACGTAAACCCAAACCAGTCTCTAAACTCAAGAGGCAGTGTGTTAAGAAGTGTACTTAAAAGTGAAGGTATCCCACATCCCTTTCATCTGACAGAAGTAGCGCTTAATATATATGAAAAGTTGTTCCAGAAGAGAAGGTCCAGAAGCACTAACAGAAGCCTGAGCTATTTTATAAAAGGATTTCTTGCATGGAAAGAATAAAGCACTATAAAAATGAGCTCCAAGGACACATTTCCCATTTAAGTAAAGTCTATTATCAAGATACAACATTTTCATGCATCACTTTATACTGAGAGAAGCTGTGTAGTCTGAGAAATGGCAGTGTCTAGCTCTTTCTGGCTTAAAAGTCCTCCTCTGTGCTGTGACAGAAGAGTAGTATGAATCACATTTAGCTTTTCTTTTATACCTATTTCCCTACCAAGTGTAAAAATCCATAATTTTCCTATTTATTTCAGAGATAGCAACAAACAGATGGACAAAACCTTTGCTTCTGTCATGGCACTCACATGCCCTGTGACAGCCTAGTCTTCCACTGGGGTGTCAGCAGCCCTTGGCTGTCACACTTAGCTAAGGGAAATGTGTCACACCGTGTGACATGCCATCACACAGCCCTAATTTCCCTCTTCCCCCATCACCATCATTTCACAGAGGCCGTACATATCTACATTAACTGTCTTGTTCTCTATTTGATAGCTATTTTAGGCTGTATTTCAAGATGAGGCAGTGACTTAAAAGACAGTATTGAGCTAAAACTCTAGATCTAAATTCTAATGCTCTGTCACTTAGAGTAATGCCTCTCAGTCCTGGTCTCTACTGCAGTCCATTAAATCACCGTGATGGTAAAATGTCTAAAGTAACAAGGAAGCATATGATGTAAAACATGGTCAGAGTAGAAAGATTAGAAAGGAAATGTGAAAAAAGAAATAATGCAGGACCATCTCAGGAGAGGCAAACTGTGAAGCTGTGAAAGCCAAACTGCCCCACAGAACGTGGGTGATTCACAGCCGCTGCACGTTCCTCACACCGCAGAGAGCAAGCACCACCGCAGGGAAGAGCTTTCGGTTTTCATCCACAGTACTGATAGAGCACTGAGGAAACAATGGCAGAAAGCTGTTAGTGCCTAAAATAACTCGGTACTAATCATGCTGAAATCACTTGCCATTTTTGGAAATCCCATCCTAATTGATTAGCTCTGCTAATACTGGAGGGTTCTTCTTTTGCTTTAAAATCATGCAAGGAACGTAGAGGGAACATCCCACACTTCAGCGGGGCCAGTGCTCTCTACAATCACTCTGAGATTTTCTTCCTCTTCCCTGTTGTTTCTCTCCTATGACCTTAAAATACTTCAGCCACGCTATAAAACCTGACTTATAGAAAGGCAATCACTAGCCCATTGCACAAAAAAATAAAACATTTTTATGATGACCAGTTAAACCAGAACTTTCCACTGGAAAAAATTTAAGGTCTCAATGCACTTCCAAGCACCTAATCCCTCGGGCTGAACACCCCTTGCTAGGAGATAAGAGATCCAAAACTGAATTACTCCAGAGGTACTATTATCTCAGAAATTTTAGAAAAGGGCCTTGCAAGTCAGACTTCAGGAGAATACGCAGGGCTGGATGAGAAAATATGGCCTGTTAATGCTTCTTCTGTATCTGTACAATATACCAAGAGGATTTCAGTATGCTGAGTGAGTGATGCCAGCTCGTTTTTAAGCTGACAAATCCAGCTCCCAACTTATGCTTCAAAACTTCCTTGGGGCAACATGCAGTTTCAGAGGAAAAGGCCAGGAGTGCAAACGTTCTGCACTAACGTACACATGATCACCTAGAAAACCTTTGCTCTCCAGGCCAGGAAGGCTTATGCAAACTAGAATGAACACAACAGACTAACGAAAAATAGGCCTTATTATAATGAATTAAAGCTTTCACATTTTAGCATGTAAAAATTAAAAAGGTAACATGACAATAGGCAACTGAAGTTCATTTATTTTTGGATTGTGCATTTGTGTCACTTCAACCACACATAGAAGGTTCTTCCCTAATTCATATAGCTTTTTAGTAGTTTGCAAAATGCAGAAACTAACAGCAGAAACTAAGCAGAGCCTGTAATATGACTTCATTGCAGTTGATAGAAACGGAACAGCAAATCAAGTACCCATCCAGTATCTGCTCTGATCTGGAAGATATTATAGCTTACCAAATTATGTTAGATCTAATTTGGCCAAAAAAAGTCATTGTAAGTTAAATCTTTCCTCAAAATTACTGTCAGAAAGTCCATGTAGGCATCAAAGCAGTACTAGGATGAAATCTTAAGTCCTGTTTTATTATTAATACAACTTTATTAACACCTTTTGTAGTAGTGATTTCTACATATCTGAAGAAGAGGCTTTTCATTTTTAATCTCTGTACATCACCACTACTCAGTCTGCTCTGTGGTGCTGGGGCAGAGCAGCTGCTACTATATTGATTTTACCTTCATATCTATATTTTGTCTCATTGATTGAAAAGTCATCAAAAGAAGTTTATGCTCATTTGAAGCTAATACCAGGCTGCCTCACTTGTAAATGAAGATCTAAGCAGACTGTTCAGCACATTAATACATTAGCAAGCCAAGAACATTCCTACTTCATTCTCAGGGAGTCTCACATTCCTGAGAGTATTTTCATCAGTGATTAAAGTATTAAATTGCAAACTGCAACAGCAATTAATACTTTTCAGTTTTCTGACAGTCTTCTGACTCTTCTATCTAGGGCTTCAAAACAATTTACCAATATGAATAAATTAATTCTCAGTACCCTGCAAGGTAAGAAGTATCTGTTTTTCAAGTGGCAAAAGCAATGAACTGAGCGACATGCAGTCGTATTCAAAACTGGCACAAAACTTCACTTCCAGCTACAGTTTAGCCTTTGCGTACAGTCCACGCTTCTGAGTACCAGGACCTGTATTTCTCAATTCATGCACTGAAAAATCAGAAATGACTGAAGAAAAAAATCAAATTATTTACAAATTACAGCCAATTGACAATTTTTAATCATAAAACTCTGACCACTTTCCTACCTCCAACTCCATTAAATGTTATTTCATTTGCATTCTCAACTCTGATGCTTTAGAGCAAGTATAACTGCCAATGTACAATAATTAAGATTCTCCCTTGAAAATAAAATTGTGTGAATATAAGTGGTTCCAAATTTTGGAGTTTGAAACCAGAAAAAAAAAAAAAAAAGCTTTGTCCTTTTTAGCATTTGTATTTTTTCAACACACACTTAAGGGTGTAACTTCCTGGAGTTCTAAGTATCCAAATGAACAGAAGCAGCTATAGTTTTTGATAACCCCACTAAGTTTAGAAATAATACTAAGAACAAACTAGTGTTCAGATGACCCAAAAAACATCAAACCATGGTTCCCTGCCCTGAATGACGGGTGACATTGAAACAAGAAGAATGTAACTGTTTCTTACAAACAGATGACAGGAAAATTGACTGACTTTAGTCTGCGTCACTAACATCACTGCATCACTAAATGCTGGGCTGCTCACTGACGTTACAGCCAAGCAGAGTCATGAGGATGGATTTCAAGACAAATGAAAAGGCTAATATGATTGATATAAAGAAGACACCTCACAGAGTCATGCAACTTAAAGGGTCATGCACCTTTTATGTAAATATCTATTTAGTCAATATATATTAAGTAACAGCTGTCACTTCCTTTAAAACAGCCCTTTCCTTGTGCCCTTACAAAATCCCATGGCTGCTTCATGGAAGACCAGCACAGATAGAAAGAAAGGTTCCATGCAGACAAAGAAGGAGTGAGGAAACTAGAATTACTGCAAGGACCTATAATTTCAGCCTACATGATCTGTGGCTTCTGAGTTCCCATGCTACGTTACTAAATGAGTACTTTCTCTTTTCCTAATAAAGCTTATTTGATCCTCTGCAAGAAAAACTGTCTTAATCCAGGTATGGGAACAGCATCTTGAAGGTCTAGGCTTTCAGAATGACTTCCACTGTTGCTCACCAAAAACCAGGATGTGTGAATGACTGAAAGCCTGAGGTATAAAAGAATTGAGCAGGAGTATGCAGAACAATAATGATGCCTGTGATCATATGGTATGTAGACCTATTTAAGCAGTTTAAGCCAGAAAACCTTTCATAATATATCTAACTGAGTAAAAGGAATAATAACTGATCTAGTTAATGCCTGTTTCCACTCTCACAAATAAAAATGATCACACACAGTTTGAAAAAACTGTCCCACTAAAAATGGAAGTTGTAAATTATCAAAAAACTTCTACCTACGCTAGCTATAACTTTGAAATGAACCTTAAGTCACTGGACTATGAAGCAACTTCAATTTATTATGTAAGCAAAATGCCAAGTGCTACTTCTATATTTGTATAAAAACCTCCTAAGAAAAAGCCTTCAGTTAACCACGCTTTTGCTGCTTTTCATTTGAGAGTGAAAACAAGGAAGGTCTCAACAATGCTGCCATCTACAGAGCACTTCATCTCGGAAAAAAATTATTTAAAATTAAGAGCTTAGGATTTTGCATTGCCTGGAAACCAAAAGCACACACCTCCGTTTCTACTTGTCCCAAACAGAGTTAGAGTCTATGCATTTTTTTCCTGGGGGAAAAAGGGGGAAGAGACAAAGGATAACAATGATTTCTAAACAATTTCAGAGACCATCTCACCTGATCACGCTGCTGTGGCTAATGTCACCTGCAATAGTAATGCACCACTCACGTCAGCAGTATACAGGGAATATAAAACTCGGGGAAGTACAATGAAAGATTTGCACATAAATAGCTTAACTAAAAAAAAAAAAAAGCCTTTAGTGTAACCAGGAAGATTTTCATTTTCACCTTTCTTTTTCTTCTCCACAAAAAAAAAAAAGAGATCAGTAAATAAACAGATGACTAAAATAAATAATTCATTCTGATAAAGCATTTTATCTCAAAATATAACATTTTCTACTTCAACTACCACTACAACTGCTTCATGTCAGTTTCCAACTTTCAGAATGCACAAGCAAATCCCTACATAGAAAAAGCTAAGTGAAAAAAAAGACCAAAAAAAATTACAAATAAAAGTAGATCAAATGAACTCTACAGCAACATGTTGTCTTTCTTTACAATAGAGACAGTAATCTATATAACCTTAAAGGGTGTTTTGAATTATATGTACTACAAACTCAGGCAGCTTTTGTTCATATAGCTAAACCTCACTCTAGAAGGTACAATTATGGTGAAAACTTTGCTTTGTCTTGTCTTCAGTCAGCTCTTCTGTAAACAGTAGCTTTCACTTTTTAAGACCACATTTCAGCCCAAATACACTAAATCCCATTCGGTGTGTTCACTTCAGTAACCACAACATGCTCTCCAGTTAGGAAATGAAATCATAACTCTTCATGCATTCCAGTGTTAAACCTTTAACTAAATATATAGCGCCAGATTAGCTCCACAGGCCCAGAAATGTTCTTTGTTCTGGCAGAGAGCACTGGCCCTGCTCCAACACCTTGCCCGTCCATTACAGACATGGTAACTGAACGCGTTAAAAAAAGGACTCACTTTCTTCTGTGTGTGAGATTCCTGATGGAATGTATTTGGCTATTCAAGCTGCACACATTGCCAGGACAGGTTGAAAACCAGGAAAGAAAATGAAGCCTTTTCCACAGAGCACTTCTGAACACTGCTGGAAGAGCATAGCCACAAGAGCTCAGTCCTGCCAGAGCTGTCTCCACAGCTGACACTGTCCTCTCCCATCAATGGCTCCTCTTGTCCAGGGGATCCCTGCAGGAAAATGTCCCTGCCTTTTCCAAGCCTTCACCCTCTTCACAGCTGTCCCCAGACCAACCACCTCCCGCACTTCCACCATGAGGGATAGTCATATTGAAGGTCTAATGTATCATCCTGATGCTTGTTCACAGAATCGCACAGGATCTGCCAAAAGTTTCAGTTGAATCCTGGGCACCATGCCTGCTCCTCACCCATACTGTATTCTTAGGTCCAGCAATTTCATATTCTCCTGCTGACTGGCATCATCAGCAGTTGATGATCTAACAGGTATATAGTGATCACCACTTGTAAGCATACCTATAGGATTGAATGCATATGTGGTAAAGTCCCTGATTTTCCACACAGAGCACCAAGCCCTTCCAAGAGGGGAGTCAGCGGGGTGCTGCAGTGAGCTTAGAAACTAAAAAGGTTTATGAAAATGTTATCGAAGTATCTACAATACATATTAGTGAACCCAGCATGCGGGTACGTGATCTCTGCAGTGGGTTTTATGGGCACACATATGCCCTTTCGCAGCGTCCGGCATTTCCAGTAAATGACATTCAAAAATAGAACATGTCAATAGAAAGGGAGGCATTGACAGCTGGGTATTTTCAAAGCTCATGCTCACTAATTCACAAAATCCAGCCACTGGGCTGTAATGTCCCAGTCACTTCTGTACAGCAATGAGATGTTACTATAGAGAAGAGATCTGAGGTACAGACACACGAAAACACAATGCTGCTGTCACACATGCTGAGCCACTGGACAGCGATATCTTCCCACAGTTTCTAGCAAAAATAAACCTTACAGTGTCTACCAGGTGACTTTTCTACAATTTGGCAGTAGCATCACATACCTGAGGCTGTGTGGAAGATGCTTCTGCAGAGCATGGTGCAGGCACAAATAAATACCTACCCAGCTGACATGTAGGGATGTATTTCTACTTTACCGCAGCACTGAACAGACTCTGAAAAGATTTTTTACAGCCTGCCCATTTTACAGAAAACTTGAAGGACGAAATCCAAGGTTCTAAAAGCCCTTTTGACCTCCATTCCTAGCTCTTTCCCCTGCATTCATGATATACTAGGCTCAGAAGGATGTAAGAATACGAGCAACAGTGGAGCACAGAAAATGTTCTCCCTTGAGCACCTATCAGGCACCATGCAGAAAACATGGCAGCAAGCTTAAACTAGCAAAATGTTTGCTTTAATTTGATACATAAAGTTTTGTACAAATCAGTTTGGAGAGAAGTTGTTTCTATTCTAACTTCATATGAATTTCAAATACTTAGTTTTATTTTTAAGATGACACTTATCTAGAAGCCAAAGATTTAGGCAGCCTATCTTAAGCCTGAAAATACAAAATCTGTTGAAAGCAAAAGTGGCTAGGCCAGCTCTGAAATAACCAGCACAGAGGATGTAACCAAACGTGGTTACATACAAAACAGACACTGCCAGAAGAAACCTCTGGGTAAAGATTCACTTCACCTTTTTTTATTGGCCTTCATTAATTTTTTCCTTGTGTTCTTTACATACTTGTGTCCCTCACAAATGTTAGAAATGAGAATGTCTAATGGAAGTCATTCAGGCAGTTTTATATATTCAGCCCAATGAGAAACAACTTTTTCCTTTTCTTATATTCTCCAACTACAATAGAACAACAAAATGATAAATCTAACTATACAAACCACTAGGAAAGTTTGCCAGCCCTTACCATATCCATTTGTTCAATTTTACTGCAAAGGATGCCCTTTGGCAGTTCATCCCTCAGAGCAACACCAACTCCTCCACGCCAGTGCACGGGCAATCTTTCTTAACCTTTAAAAGGCTTTAAGCATAGAAATTTAAAGTTACTAATCGCATTACAACACAAAGTCAAATCATTTTGCTCCATCTGTATGCCAGACTATAATTATGAAGGTGGCTCCAAAAGCAGATCTTTTTGCTGAAGGTCTGGAATAGAAGAGGAACCAAACAGTTAGAGATATCAATGTCTGGACTGAATGTTACTTCTGATCTGCTTACTGAGCCTTAGTTTTATTTCCAATTACATTTTGGCTGTACCAGTCAATGCAGGATCCAGGAAGAGAAGACATTGTAAAATGTAATTAAAATGTATTATTAAATCTTTCCAAAATCCTAGACCTATCTGGAGTATACATAACATCAAACTGCTCACTACATCTCAAGCAGGTAATAAAAACCTGCACGTCATTCTTTTTGAAAAGAAATTTAAATGCTCATTTTTTCAGGAAATTAAGTATCAGCACCAAGTAATGAGTGAGTTCTCTGAATCACCGTCTGTCCACAGAGATAAAGTCTACACAGAGATGGCTAACCCACCAATGCACGATGAGGTGAGCATCCAACACCACAAGGTGCTTCGTTCCCGTGGCACATGCGGGGTGCTGGGTGAAGAACAGAGGAACATTTACAAGGGTTTGTTTTCATGGGAACCTGGCTACTTACTGCCATGTGAGGCTGACTGCTGGATTCTGTGTGACATCCAGTGTAAATCTTCTATAACTGCTCAGTCATAACCAAATATCTGTGACAACTTCACTGCATTCTAACGACTACTTTCCCTCTCACTTCTGATACTCACTGAAACTTTTCCCTGGAGCTGGATGTATCTCAGTTCTCCCTCTGACTGTGGGATCCCTGCCCACCAGTTCAGTAAGACTGAGTCCTTCTCACTTTCTTGGACAGTCCTTCAAGGTCTCCACACAAGGGCATCTAAGCAAAGACTCACTTTAGGATCACTGCCCATAGGGAAAGCAGCAGTTTGTTTCACTGCAGCGAGTGAACAGCTCTTCCATCCTCAGGAACTATCAAACTAACACTTGCATCACACAGTCTGATCCCACTAGCAATCACTGAATCATCACTTCTCCAAGTCATTGTCACATTCATGTTCCCACTTCCCCAAAGAACATAAAAATACACTTGCCAGTATCCAGTCATGTTTCAACAAATCTTTTTCATATGTTAGGTGGTATCAACGCACGCGCCTCTTATTTATTTAAGTAGATGTAGTATTCACAGGTTTTCTGATCAGAAAATAATTTGAGGGGGTTTATGTGAAATCTTAACAAATACAGGACTATTTGATCTAGTCTGCAGCTCCTTAAATATTACTGAGAATTCATTTTAAGAGATAAAGGAAATAGCCAAATCAAATGTGACATCTTCTATAAGCAACTTTTTAATTTTTTACCTTATAAAGTTATCCCCCATGCTTTTAGAGCTAACATAAGCTCAGACTAGTGACCAGTCCTTGCCTTTCATTTGCCAGAGCAATGAAACTCAATTATCTTAATTACATACATTTGCATCTTTGTGCCATAATCAAAATGCATTTGATTTCATGCAGGATTTATATGCTTTGGCAAGCTCAGCATCAAACCACAGTTTGCATCTAGAGTAATGTTTAAGTATTTTAGCATGAAGCTGCACCTACAGAAGACTTCAGAGACTTTAAAGTTTGGGACATGCCTTGTCTCTGCCTCTTGGGTGTCTTTACTTCCACAAGGTTGCATTTCCTTGCAGGGCTGACTGAGCAAAGGCTTGTGAAGTTGTCCCTTGGGTGCTCCCTCATCTCTGATCATGCCTGTTTAATAATTTCTTTTTTCCAAGATAACCATGTTTATCTTTCTGTGATAAGGAGGGAAAAAAAGAACTAAAAAAACAACTCTCAAGGTTATTAGAAGTGCTTTATAATCAATAATTATGGATATTCTCCCCAACATTTGCTTGCTTAATAAAAATTTGCCCTCATTTTTTGTGTTGACTTCTAAGAAACTTCCAACATTTCACCTTTGTGTGAAATTGTTGAAAATAAAAGATTTAATGGTATCTTTCTTTACATAATGGTAATACACCATGCAGCTATATAGCACATTTAGTTTGTATAATAGCTCTTCTGCATTTTTATCTGCACAGTTGTTTGAACAGAACTTTAATGTATCTCAGAAAATGTGAGAATAAACTGAGAGCAGGCAGAAAAACAACTCCTATAAAACCCGAGCTTTGAAACAAGAGACACTGTCATACCCCAGTTCAGCGAAGAGGGATAATAATATCCACTGACCTTTTTACAGGATTTTTTCAACATAAAGACCTTATTATTTTCTAGAATTTCCCAAACTTGTACATGTCTTATACAGGTTTCCCATCTGCACAGGAAATCTAACACATCAGAATACAACTAATTTACTGTATAGGAACAGTTCATCTGCACAAATCAGTGGATATACCAAGGATTGCCAGGTGGTCTGGGCAAACATCCCAGAGCTCCAGTTTAGCAAGGTAAGACTTATGGATTAAAAAGACATTGAAAACCTGTATGTACAGTAGCCCTAATTACGGGTATTTTTTTAAAAAGTCTCTATTAAAGCAGAATTTTTCTAATTTTAAATGTTTAATAATTAATTTATTCCTGTTATAAACTCACAATGTAGTTTTACAAATGTGCCATGGATTTTTGGAGGAGAAGCTCTATAAATTCTTCTTACAACTTTAATACTCCTGTTCTACTACTTTCATTATTTCAACGTATTCTGATTTTTGGCAATGGTATTTTTGTTTTATATTACATTCATATTCCCAATTTCAAGCTAAAGATCCACAAATCTATGTCCAGCATTTGCAGCTTTATAAGCCATTTTTAATGCCAACAGAAGAGTGGTCCCTGATAGAAGCAGCTCTCCTGACCCAGCTGGACCTGACTGGACCTGGACCACAGAAGCTCATGTTGACCTGTGAGAAGCGGACGCTAAATGAAGCGGACTCCTCTCAACCCCCTTGGCTCGGAATGATGACTGAACAATAGATCCAGCGAGTAATGATGTGCTGCAGAAGCTGGCAATAACTTGGACTCCTACAACTGCAGCTGTACACAACATCTAAACAACTTGCTCATGTTCACATGGAAGAAAACTCCAGTCAGCAAAGCTCTGGTTCTAGTCTCAATGAATACTCTGCCCTCTTCCCTCCCTGGGGTTGTTCTTTCCCAGATGCAAGACTCTACGCTTGCCCTCGTTGTATTTCATGGAATTTCTCCCAGACCAACTCTCCAGCCTGTCGAGGTCTCACTGGATGGCAGCACAGCCTCTGGCATGTCAGCCACTCCTCCCAGCTTTGTGTCACCAGCAAACTTGCTGACAGTGCACTCTGTTCCCTCATCCAGGTCACTGATGAACATATTGAATAGTACTGGTCCCAGTACCGACCCCTGAGGGACTCCACTAGATACCAGCCTCCAACTAGACTCTGTCCCATTGACCACAACTTTCTGGCTTCTTCCTTTCAACCAGTTCACAATCCACCTCAGTACCCAATCATCCAGACCACACTTCCTCAGTTTAGCTGCGAGGATGCTGTGGGAGATAGTGTCAAATGCTTTGCTGAAATCAAGATAAACCACATCCACTGCTCTACCATCACCTATCCACGTGGTTATGTCCTCATAAAAGGCTATCAGGTTGGTCAAACATGACTTCCCCTTGGTAAAACCATGTTGACTGCTCCTAATGACCCTCTCAACCTTTATATGCCCAGAGATGGTGCTGAAAATAGGTTGTTTCATCACCTTTATGGAGGTGAGGCTGACCAGTCTATAGTTACCTGGGTCGTTCTTCTTGCCCTTTTTGAAGACTGGAGTGACCTAGGTTTTGGTTTGGTTTTTTTCAGTAGGAAATCATACAGTTACAACTCTATCATTAGATTTCCAGTGAGTCAAGCACAGTGTGACTAGTTTTGGTCTTCTAACACAGCTCAAATCAGCAAATTACATGGGGAAAAACCAACAGAATCATTTCCACTAGTGTCATAACATTACCCTGAACAGGAAACTTTGCTGCAGCCCTATATGGAAACTTATATTTCAGAAAAGAAACTCTTTACAAAAGAAAAGCAACAATATAAATGATCAGCTACTTAAAGAATTCTTTATTGAATCACATCATTTAGTTATATTTTGCCACAAATGGATTCTGGCCAGACTACAAATGGCCCTGGGATAACTCTGTATTTCAAGAAAATTATTTTTTGCAGCAGGTGATATGTATGCAACAAAGGCATAGGACTTGGCACAGTAGGTGGTGACATTAAAAACTAACTCAAGTTGTTATTAAATTCCTATTTTTTTAAAAAGATTCCATCTGCTCAGCTCTACTCAAGTCTTTTAAAATACATACAGCTTAACTCCCAATAGTAAGATGTAAAAGAATAGCTATGGTGACTTTGGACCAGGAATCTCTTGATAATTACTCTTATAGTAGATTCCATGTGTCTCACCAGCAGATTAATTACTGCTATTTTAGTGAAGTACTTACAGATTTATCCAGAGGATTTATTCTTGTTCCACCTTTTTTATATTATTTGTGCAACACTATGTACAGCCCTCTGTGCAGTTCTTACCTGTTTGTATAAGACAAGTACACTGCAGCTCTTGAATAATTCAATCCTACTATTATTTTGGTAGAGAGAACATTAATACAGATCAAAACAATCAACCGTAAACAGAATTCAATAAGACGGAGACCTGGTGAAGTCACTAACGTTTACATTGAAGAGCATCTGCCTGTGGTCAAGTAAACTGATGAAAATATTGTGTGTACCCCCTCAAACCTATTCATGATGACAGCAGAAGCACAATTCCCATACAACCAGTCTGGCAAGGCACGCTTTGCTATGAAAGCAGATGCTTAACCAAGTTATTTATTTTATAAACATAAAACATTTTTATTGTTTTAATGACTTCTTCACTTACTGATGACATTTAGATTTCTTCTCTTTCTTGTTGCAGTAAAGAGTAGCACAAAAGAAAAGAGATGCTTGTAAAAATATTTTGGCCAATTATGTACCTAAATAAATATCCACAATTGCCTATGGCACATAGATCTAATTAGACAATATATTTCTTTTAAGGCATAAGGCTGTTCAGAGATGTAGTCAAATAAGCACATCAAAATATAGAGTTTCTCAGGAGCTGAGCTGGAAAGGTCAGGAGAAAACTATTAAAATCTGTGACTTTCTCTTTGGAGAAAGGAAAGAGAGAAACTATGGCAAACCATGGAGAAGGGGCAAAAGAGGAGAAGGGGATGAAGAAAGTCATTAGTGTAGAAATAGGTTCATTTTTCAGAAGTAGAAACTGAAGAAGAATGTTTCCAAACTATATTATAAATTCAATCACTAGAATTAATTTATCCCCCACCTGTCAGGCTTCTGTATGCACCACCAGGGTTTTGCAACCTCCTCCCCTTCTCCTGTGTGTCTGGTTGCCTGCACTCAGGGCAGGCTGACACAGCACAGCTGTGCAACACTGGGTCAGACCAGAGCCCTGGCTTCGGCTGGGACAGAGTTCATTTTCTTCTTAGTAGCTAGAATAGCGCTGTATTTTGAATGTAGTATAGGATTTGGAGTGAAAAGAATGTTGATAATATACTGATGGTTTTAGTTGTTGCTAAGAAATCAAGGACTTTCAACATCCCATGCTTTGCTAGTGTGCAAGTGCTGGGAGGGAGCACAGCCAGAGCAACAGACCCAAACTGGCCGATGGGATATTCCATATCATGCAACATCATGCTCAGTGTGTAGATGAAGGTCAGTGGGTAAGCTCACTCTCTCTTCCTGGATTGGTTTCAGGATTTCTCTCCTCTGGGATCACTAGCCAGGGACAGGCTGGGCATTGGTCAGTGGGTGGTGAGCAGTTGCACTGTGCATCACCTGTTTGTATATTCTACTATTTTATTTTATTTATTAAATTGTTTTTATCTCAACCCACTAATCTCTTCACCTTTATCTTTCCGACTCTCTGCCCCATCCCCTGCTTCTATTTTCTGCTTAATATTCTTTTCTGGTTCTTTAAACTACACAAAGAACCCCCTCTAGAAAAGCCACATGCTCTTATTTCATACCATATTCCAGAGCTGCAGGTGTACTGCAATGACCATCCCTCTGCTACCACAGAGGGAAGTGAAGTTCTGCACCTCCAGAGACCACATGTTTGCTATTACAAGCTTGAGCTCAAAAGGTGAGATTCATAAACAAGTATCAGCCCAAGTGCATAGGACAATATACTGCTTGGTAGATTGCAAAAACACCTCTTGAAATACTGGATATATTAAATAAACTGTGCTATGCAAGGATCATCCTGAGACCACTTATAAGTGAATATGATTATAAAATAAAAATCAGGTGAGAGACCAGGGTGAATAATTAACAATTCTTTGCTAATAAACAACTTAAATCTAAGAGAGGAATCATAGAGGGTTTGTTGGTTAGGTAGGTAAATATATATCATGGAATATTTTGCTAAGATGTCCAAGTCCCTTCAGACATTTCTCTTTGCCAGTCACTTCTATTTCAGATCACCAGTCTATAAAAAGAAAGAACTAATATAGACTAGCATACATGCAGCAACAGAGCCAGCATCTATATAAATATCCCTCAGAAGATAATTGCCCACTCCCTATCATCTCATGCAAAGACACACAAGGAAAGCTAGGAGTTTGCAAGAAATCTGCTTCAGTACAAAATTCTGCTTGAAATCCTTTTCAAGTAGGTGGAAGGGCTGAGGTACAAATCTGAGAGAAAGTCACCACATCTCCATGCAGTAACCTCTGCAGCACTATCAAATCTTTGAATTACCCAAGAAGTACGCCAAAGAACACCCACTGCACAAGTCCACCGCAATACTCACAGCTGACACATTTGCTTCACAAGAGTTCAAAGCAGTAAACCAGTTAAGCCAAGCCATCATGGAGGTAATGTTGGAGATAACACAAATGTCTTGAGCTGAAGTCCTTTACATGGCTCCATTTTGTGGTGTTCTCAGCTTTCTTCATAGCACTAGATAGATTTTTCCTGGGGCACAGAATGGTCTTTTCTTCCAGAATCCTTCATCGAGCCAGTTCTCAATAGTGCTGAACCCTGACACAGCCACGTGGACTGTCAGCTAAGCCAACACCAAGAAGGATTGCGCCACAGTATGGAATCAGACATAAAGGAAGATAAATTTTGCTTTAGAAGTGCTGTTTCCTAACAGACTTTAAACCCCAGTGGTTTGTTGACTTAATTCATTAAGTATTACATTTCTGGTAGTTAAATGAAATTAAATTACAAATTAAACAAAAAAACCCCAACCAAAACCCAAAAAAAAACCACAACAAAAAACACAGTAACACACAAACAAAAAACAACCCTTAGATTCCTGACCATGAAGTAGAGAAGTGACCATACCCCTGGAATGAGGCTGTCTTCTGGAGGGATATTTTCTGTAACATCCCAAACGCTCTCCAATGGTGTTTATGATTTCCCCCACTATTGAAATGGATGAGTACACTGCAAAGAGGTGACTATAAAAACTGTAAAACAAAGAGTTCATTTTTCTCCAGTTGTGAATTCTAAACAGCAGTATCACTGAAGACATCTTTTGCCTAGCCAAGATGCTCTCTTATTGCATGCAATAAACTCCATCCTGGTCACATCAAGAGATTTCTTACATTCCTGACTTGTCTAACTGTATCTACTAACCTCTGTGGGCTTTTAATGTCACTTGCATGAGGAGGGTGTTTTTTTGGAGAATGCTGAAAGACAGAGGGAGCTTTACTAGTAGCTATAATTACATGCTCAGGGTAATTTAGTTGAAAATGAGCTGCACAGTGTTTTCACGTGGCTCTAATATTCTATGTCTCACAGTTCGGGGAGAAGCAGGAAGTCACAGGGAACCTACAAATTGGAAAAATTGGATCAAAGCTAAGAAAACCATCTGCAGATTTACCTGTGACAACCTGTTTGCCCAGCTACACAGGCAGTGATGGAGCAAACACGCAAAGCACTAGCATATGCTGCTCAAGAGACAGCAGTAAGGCACAGTGAAAAGCAAGTTTTATTGCTATGTCCTGTTCCTAAGTACCATCAAAATGTTTTCATATTTCATCACTGAGAGTGTGCACTGCATATTAACACAGTGGCAGAGAGCCACAAGTTAGCACTGTGGATGAGGCTTAATCATCCACCTCTACTGCCCAGGCAGGCAACAGGTTCAGAATAATATGAGTACATGTCTGTGCCTACTCTTTGGTCCTAAAAATACAAAAATTATTACCACTGCATTCCTGAACCAGGTTAAAGATCTGCAAAACCCTTCAGTCTTAAACATCTCCTTCATTCCTCTAGTAGTCAAGTGCTAAGCCTTTGATTCATTATTACTTAGAAATCAAACTAAGCTGGACACTCCAAGGCATAAGGAACAAGGGCAGAGGGAGCAGTGTCAATACAAAAGAAAACCCAAAGCAGAAAGCAGCAAAGGTTTTCCAAAGAAGGTTTATCTAGATGCAGTGACAGCTGCCTGCTGTCTTATGTGACTTGAAAAAAGAAAAAAATCCCCTCCCTCCTTTTCACTCCATAGAGGCTTCAGTTGTTTTTCAGAGAGGAACGGTACAGCAGATACGGCTGTAACTGCCTGCGACACAGAACATTTCCCCCAGAGCCCTTGCAAGCCCCACCACCTCACTGCCATCCACCACATGGGTCATACGGGTGTCATGGGACCAAAGCAGACAGAAGCCTTTCACTGCTGATGTTTCTTTTTCTCAATCAGCAGCCAAGGGTTGTACAAATGACTTTCTGCCCTAAGAGTTTTTAGATGGATTACTACGCAGCGTATATCCTATCACCTAGGGCTCATACACAAGGTTATTAAGAGCCACCAGCGTGTCTGAAAAGATGCATTCTCCAACAGAAAGCACATTCAGATCCAACCAGCAAGGATCACTGCATGTTTCCCTCACCTGTCTCACCAGGGACCACAACCTATTTCCCCATGTTCCCTGTGCGCTGTAAACAGACCACAGGCTACAGCCCATAGATCTTCCAACTCAAACACAAACTGGAATTTATTTCATTTCATATGTCACATTTAGTTTCTCATTTCTTGAGGTATTACTGAATTTCCTTGGACCTAAAATATCTTGAACCAAATCCCTCCCTTATGACGAGACACTGCAGCAATATCTTCGTTTGGAAGGGTCAGGGATTTCTGTATGATGAAATCCATGATGCTTCCTTCAACCTCTCTCTAGGGACACTCCGTACACTTCAATCTGTGGCAGGTGCTCTAGGCACACAGAAGATATTGTACTCATATTTGACATGTAAATTGGCATGGATTGCCCAGGTACCATAAAAATGGACAACACTTAAAAAATTAAGTATCAAAGAGTACGTTTGGAAGAGGGAAATCTTTCCTACCAGAATTCTCTTTGGGAAGGACAAAGCTCTCAACACAGAAAATGATGAAAAACTGAGAAGCTATCAGAGGAAAAGGATGGTAACAAACTGCATTTCCTTCAGAATAAATCATATCCTTTCCATATCTTTAAAGGCCATTGCTAAATGTAACAACTAACCTTTGTGAAGTTAGTTAAATCTCCACTGAGATTGTACCACATGAAAGCAGCTTTAGAGGTTAAATGTTTTGATTCCAAGAGAAGGCTTAAAGACCAAGCAAAGCTGCATTGTGAAGTGCTCTGGGTAATGGCATCTTCATAAATGGAGACGACACTTCTGCATAACTGGCTGCACGTGCACATACACGTGCGCTGTGTTTGATGGTTGTCCTCCCTGTAGCAGAAAAACAATTGCATCTACACATTTAGAATTTTCACCCAATTCTTAATATAAATATTGGCAGATGTTTGTACTTTTGTTGCAGAGAGATTTGTCTTTGGCAGGTTGCAAACTTGTAAGTTAAATGAGAACACTGCAGAATTATGGGAATATCAGCACTGGGAAAGAGACTTACATAAATTCTATAAAATGAATCGCAAACTTTTTGAGTTACTAGAACTGGGAGGTTTTTTGACAGCTGATTATTGAGTTCTCATGTTGGACAATGTCCTGGAAGGCTATCTAGAGATCTGTCTTCTGCCAGCTGTGGGTTTACATCGACCAGTATTCTGCAGTTGGTGACAAAAGCAAATCCTACACTACATCCAAGAAATGATCATTCAAATATGTTTTGACAGTGCTAGAAAAAGGTCTTTACACTAGCCTCAACAAAAAATAAGAGTGTGGCAGATTTTTACAGTGAGTTTAGTCAGGACTCTCAGCATTTGTTTCTGTTTTTTAAGGACTATAAGGCAAACTTTTAAGAATGGTGCTTTTTCTTCAAGCTTCAACTCAGACCAAAGACCTTCTGATGCATTTCCAGTCAGAAAAGCCTCACCGTAGCTCTTGGGCTAGAAGACAGCCCTTTTTAAGCAAAGTTAAAGTAAAAAAGTTCCATAGAGAGAACAGATGTGCCTTTTGTTTAAGGTCTAGGACTCAAATGTTCGTATTGATTATCATTCCAACAGCTGTGCATTGAATCATTTGCTTTCCCAGCACTATGTAAAGACCAAACAACTTTGGCTTTTTGAATATGGGAGTATTTCAGTAGCCGTTTAACATTACACCCCGAGTCAACAGGATAGTCTCAAGCCTTGCCTTTGTATGAATCAGGGCACCTTGTACATTTAACATTAAAAGGCAGTAACAGAACAGTAGAGGCCAGAGAACAGCTACAGAGCAATCCAGCCAAATGCCAGTGCCAGCAGTCAGGTTAAAACATAAAACCTGGAGTAATTCAATAGGCAATAGAAAACAAGATACTGAACTTGGATTGTCATAATAAGCTGTGAGCCATTTGGAATGGTGGCCCATCAGAAAACTATCACTGAAGGTGTCAAAAAATGAATTATCTGAATACTAATGACAGAGAGAAGTTCTCGCTTAAACTTCTATTTTTTCAACCAGTTATAAAAGAATGTACCAAAGGTAGGAGAAAGCCATTATCATTTTGTGCCACTTTTATAGATGTGGCACAAATTAAGAAAATCTCTGTGAGGCACTGCTAAGATTTCACCTATAAAAGCATCTGCCATTTCAAAACTTAGTGGTAGAAGTGTCAGACAGAAGAAGGACACTTAAAGAACAGAAAATTACTTAAATAGCTAAAGAAATTGAATTATGAGGAATATATTAAAGAAACACATTTATACTTCTGTAGTTAATAAAAAGGCTAAGGGGGAATTAAAATTTGAGTAACTGCTTTTCAAATCTGAGTGCCTCATGTACTACATCACAGAACCGAATGGAGCTTCTCTGAATATGTTCTGATCATTATCAATGCTGCAAAAACACATCCTTCTGTCAAGAAAAACAATCCTGGCTAGCCAGAGAAAAAATATTTCAAGGAGTATATTCACCAATGAAAAGATTAAAAAGCATTTACATGACAAACAGAGAAATGAAGATACTGCAAATCCTCCACTATAGATTTAATTGAAATCATATTAAAAGTAGCAGATAATAAAACTTTACAACACTGCATTAGACTAGTAGATTATTAGATGTTCCTTCTGCTTCAGTAACCAAGTACACTCATACACAATTCAGCCACTGAGTTCCAATTATACTATGCATTTATTTAAAAAAAAATTAGAGTTCTAGTTGGGATTTGGATTATTTACACATTAACCTCTTAAAATATTTCAAATTATTATAAAATATTTTAGATATATCCACAACCCAAGAATTTTTACAGCTTAGGAAACCTCTACATCACCTTGTACCTGAGGACAAAAAAGAAAGGAGGAAAGTTTAGAAGCTATATTGGAGCAATTTTTTACTATACTAAAAAGAGTTTTTAAGGTCTTTATGAAGTCAAACAAAGGAAGCAGTATTTTATGTAATGTTTCTGCTAACAAGTACGCACATACATGCAGACCATCTTTACTTGAAATATCCTGCAGAGTCTGCTGGAGCAGTGAGATGACCGGAGTGCAATTTGATGATCCAAGCTATTTTTAAAAAGGTGTTATATTATTATTTTTCTCAGAGATTATATCATCTTCACCCAGAACTCTTTTCTAGCACTTGTAAGATTACCATTTAAAAATATACTGATATTAAGTTATTAGGAAAATACCAGATTTAGGGGATAGTCTTGCACTTTTTTTTCAGTCTTTTAAATTTCATGTTCTAGAGCATAAACTTTTAAGCTGTGAGCTCATCCCTTGTAGCATAGCAATTCTCCACTTTTTGGCAACAGGCTATGCAAATGAGACCCAGTTTACACCATTGGATAAATGAGTCACATCTTTCTGTCGTGGACACCAATTTTAGAAAAAGTTTTCCAGCCAATTTAAGGTTCTCCAGAATTCAAATGGAAAAAGTGTATAAAAAAACCTCAAGAGTATATAAATAAGCAAATATCCCTGGGACTCATACAGTTCTTATTCAAAGTCACCTGCAGTCCACTGTATTTACATT
>NW_010312761.1:168247-208383 GCF_000700745.2 Antrostomus carolinensis
AAGACAAAGGGAGGAAAGACTTGGTTCAGGCAACAGCAGCAAGTGAATGCAGATGCCTTATTCCAGGCATGGGGGATTCATTCCTTGGTTAATATTGCATTCAGCTGTATTATTTTTCTTTTATGTAAATAGATTTGCAGCACTCATCATCTTTCAATCCTCACTTTGTTTTTCTGTCTCTCCTTGAAAGCACATCATGCTTGAAAATGCTCAGACAAGAAAATGAGGAGAACTGTAACACTTGATCATTCCTGTATTATAATCTCTGTGTAAACAGAACAGTGAAAAGAGAAAAATGCATTCAGTTCTTATGTTCAAATCTAAGGAAGGTGTTGCCATCTGTATGTATTAAATACCAAATACTGAGACAAAACCAGATAAAGACCTCAAAGTAGGCAATGTTTATATCACTTGAAATGGTGAAATCTTTCCCACACCAATTCTGAATTAGTTGCAAATGGTATGAGAGCAATATCCACTTCCTCTGTCCTTCCACTTTTGTTTCCAATCATTTCTTATTAATGTTTCTAATTGTTTCTTACTTATGCATATAAATACCTGAAGGGAAAGTGCAAAGAAGAGGGAGCCAGGCTCCTTTCAGCAGTGCTCAGTGACAGGACCACAGGCAGTGGACACGAACTCCAACACAGGAGGTTCCCTCTGAACATCAGGAAACATTTCTTCACTGCGAGCGTGACCGAGGACTGGCACAGGTTGCCCAGGGAGGCTGTGAAGTCTCCATCCTTGGAGACAGTCAAAAGCTGTCCAGACATGATCCTGGGCAACCTGCTTTAGGTGGCCCTGCTGGAGCAGGGGGGTTGAACCAGACAACCTCAAGAGTTTCCCTCCAACCTCAGCCATTCTGTGATTTTTTTTTTCACTGATCCAGCAAATCCTCCAAATACCTGTGTGCATCTCCATGAATGCCCTGTGGGTAATGGTGCAGCAGTACTGAAATAATGAAACAATGACTGATGAAACTCATGCGAAGAGAACAGAATGAGGAATCATCAGTCCTCTGTACAGCAATCTCAGCCCATGAGCAACTTATTATTAGGGCAAATTAGGCTGAACTGCAGAAAACACTGATTTATACAGGGCTGTTAGTCTGTCAATAACATGGTAAAATACATTTGTTCTGAGGTGTCCATGTCAGAAACTATTTCCTCCAAGTATCTAATGAATAAAAGGGTAGGACAGTGCTGTCATTTCAACTTGGATCAAAACTCACATTTTATATACCTTACAGGATTCTTTTTAAATGTAAGCAACAACGGTATTTTGTTATCTAATAAACTAGGTATCTTCATTAATTTAACTAAACAGTCAGAGATCTAAAGAAAAAGATAGTAAATTCATATATGGAATATTCTTTTCCAAAAATATCTTTTATATGCTGACAGTCATGCTCCTGCAATGTCTGAAACTATGCAAATGAGCATGCTTGTTTGACATCTAAGTCAGCTCCAAATTAATCAGAACAACCAAATTATTTTTACAAGAGTGACCACAGAATAAATACCATCATTGAAAAAACTCTTCCATAAGTAAGCTGCAGCCACGAGAGAAGATTGATGTAATGTACCCAGAGTGCTTCTCATTCACACACCTGAATTATAAGGAAATGTTCTAAATTTCTCCTTGGGGAAGAGCTGGAATATGCTCCACTGAGCCAGAAACTCACTGCTCTTGATTTTCCTGCCTCCAGTTGACTCGGATATTCCTTCTGTAAAGCCGGCAGAGTCATAGTGGGAAGCTCCAAAGAAACAGTCACATTTCTTGATGTCATGATGTCATAAAGACATGCTTTTTTGTCTTCTTTTTTTTTTTTAACCGCACACGCATGTGTCTGTGTATATATGTCAGCACGACTTGCACTCCCACCCCATGCTGGCGCCTTCATCACAGCTATTCTAGTTGCTTCTCCATCAAAATAACTTTGCCTATAGCCTTTCACAGAGACCAGTTTTTCACTCTCTTATTCTTGGATCTCTCTCACACTTTGGTAATGCTGATTGAGGTGCAGACCTGCACAACAGATGTACCACAAACCACGAAGCAAAATATTCCAGGACTTGTTCCAGGTTGCACCAGTCCTTAAATGGTTTGGCCTCGTTCAGTACCTCACCACGTTGCTTTGACACATATGCCAGACTTCAAGAAGTCATCACTAGTCAGCATCACAGATGTAACCTATATTGTCACCAGCACTGTCTGGAAGAAAGAACAAATGGTGCCAAGCCCTTTCTTCTACTACTTCAAGACATTCTTTGACTTGTGAACAACAGCTCATCAAAACTGCACAACTTCAAGTTGCTAAATTGGTGAATTATTTCTCTAGGAAACTGTCACATTCTTAGGACATTATTTTCCTTGTGAATTCAGGTTTTAGTGCTGCTGGATTAGACTACAGTATTTCCGTACCAACAAGGGGATTTTGTAATATCCTAAAGTCTAAAACTCAGTGAAGGTTCTGTTATAGAGAAGAACCTGTAAAATCTTGAGCAGAGAAGACATAAAATTACCAGTATCATATACTGTCACAAGAGAAAATCCATTAAAACAGCTATCCTTCTCAATATCTGTTTTACAGATAGGAAATTTGGGTGTAAGTTACCATGAATATACAGGCCCATGTATAAATCCTGCATGGTATTGCTACTCCTAAACTAATGCATCTAACCTGCATCTTATGCAGCTGTAAAATATTTCCTCTAAACCGATTACCTCTTATTCTATTAACAAAACATCATTCTTTCATCCCCCTACTGAAAAGAGAGGTGAAAATATAAATCTTGCATCTGAAAGCTTAAAAGTTATAGCACAGTCTCCTCCCCCAAGGTCCTGCCATTCTTTCTAAATCACTTTGTATTCTAGACAGTCTGGCTCCATGACCAACACATCAATTATACTTTACATGGTTTGATTGCTAGATTTATTAAATTCAATATAATTAAGTGTGAACCTTTTAGAGTGAAACCCATATGCTGTAAGTACAGGAACAAGTATGTCTGAAACTTTTAGAAGTTAACTATTAGTAAAACAAATGCATTACTTTAGACCTATAAAACAGTTATAGAAAGCAGGCTACATTTAACCTTATGGGAGCACAGTGGGCCATGAAGTACAAAGCAAAGATCAGTCTTCCATGAAGTTATAAATGAGGCTAAAATACAGACAGACATACTAACTCCTGGAAGATCCAAATTCAGCCCATTACAAATCCTGAGTAGACTAGAATAGTAACTCATTTTTCTGCTAGAAATAGCTAATTACAGATTCAGAACAAAGTTCAGCAAGCTGTGCAATTACCAAAATGCAGACAAATTGAATGACAGGTATAATTTCAGTTGTTACACAACTGGCAGAGTGCAGGAAAGACCAAGTGAAGCTGGTTTGGCACTTGCAGAACTGTTCTAAGAGAGTCCCATTCTTGGTAAACAGTCAGCAGCAGCATTTTGCTGATGCCAGTGATAGAGTTTGACCAAAAGAGATACTTATTAACATAAAGTTTAATTTGGTGTTAATGACTGTTTAATTTCACAGAGCTTGTCTGTACCAGAATATGAATGATAGCTTATTAAAGCAGTTATATCCATTTTTTATTATTTATTCCTGGTAACCTTTACACTGTTCTAGAGATTTTTATTTTTATTTTTGTTTTTTTTTTTAAATCTTAAGATTTCTACAGGAAATATCTCACAAAAGAAGAAATTGTTCTATTCAAAAGTCATAAAATTAGTTGCAGCAAGGTGGTGGTTGTAATCAGTGCTGTCAGCACTGTGCTTTTAATGAAATTCATATTGTGCTCCTTTCAGTGGTAGTTATTTTTGTGTCAACATTTTAAATCTAAAATGGTCAGCATAATTCCTTTTTAATCAATTACATTTTACTTCAGTGCACACTTTTGATAAGTATAAGACACACTAAAACTGATAAAGTTTAAATTATTTTACATCATTTTAGAAATAATTTCCTGTTTCTCTAATGAACAAATCAGTCCATTTCTTTGTTAATATATCTTATCTATTTTTTTTTTTAATAATATGAACTTACCAGGCTCCCACTTTGCTCCCTGCAAATAAAAGAAATCACAGCCTCTTACAATGAACATTTTCCTGTAGAATATGTTGAATTCAGAGGAGAGCTGTACATTCAACTCTATCTACCTTTGAAAAATCATGCTTTTTAAGTGGTAGAAAAGCTACTCTTGTTAAATAACACTTATTGCAGAAATAAATATTGTATATTTGTCTTTGTAGACAAGGTAAACAATATTAAGGTACCACACAATCATAGGACTGAAACAGCATGCTATTTTATCTCCAAAACATAAAGCCTGGCATGAATTACATTAATCATTGATCAAGATGTAACACGGTGCTGAGAAAGAAAAGTTCATCTCGGGATGCATCAGTCAGTGTCCGCAGCACAGCTCCAGGAATATTAGTGCTAGCTGACAAAGCACAACAAAGATGAACCATCATCTGAAATACTGTTTTGTACAATTCTTGTTACACACATTCAGGAAAGACACCTGAAACTGTACAAGTATGGACAAAGGTTACAGGAATCCAGGGTGAATCAAGAACCCAGCGCACAGGCTGGTTTACCCAGCAAAGTGAAGACTGATAGAGAGCCTCTTGTCTGCCATGTGAATGGGATGAAAGAGGAGCATTAGAGAAGTTTAAGAGCTGTCTAAATTGAAGAACGCTGCTTATACAGTCACACTGTGTATGAGGTACCCCTGAATAAATTTAGGTCAAAAAAAATAAAGGTGTATAACCATGAAAATAAAGAGGCAATCCAACATCATCCTTCTAAAAGAAATGTTGTGTGCACCAAGCGATCTTTAATATTTGCAGAGTTCGAGAGGAATTTTGTTATGCAGTTCTTGAGATGGAAGTCAAGTGGAGTTTTTGAACAGGAAAGGAATTTTCCTGGTCAAAACTAGTAAGGTTGAAATGTAAAGAGAGAACTTTGCAAAGAGGTTCTTTGTAAGTCACAGCCCACTTGGAAATAAGTTGACCACAGTTGACCATAAGTGCATGGTTATACTGTAAAGATTTTCCAGGCCAACCAAAACATTCCTTTCTCATCTGAAGAGGAAAACTAAAAAGATGCTGTCAGCTTCCCTGAACAGGCAGAATTACAGGACAGTTAGTCTAGCACTATGCCGTACCATTATATTTAGATTTCAAACCAGATGGACACTATCTAATACTTAAGTATTTAATTTTCTACTTGAATTTTAAATAGATCATCTCAGTTCTGACTCAGTCTCAGACAAGTGGTAGCAGTGACACTAGAATTCACAGAAAAGCAAAACCAAAATAGATTACAAGTTCAGTGAGAAAAAGATATAATAAACACAGGGCTGAAAATTTAAAAACTTCACATAATAACCTGAAAAACAAGTAAAAGGCAGAGAGCTTTCATCCAAAGACAATATTTCACTACGTTTAGGAAAGTTCTTGTCAAAACCAAAATTGAGTTATAAGCTGGACAGAAAGAGGTGATGAAATGAGATCTTATTCTGTTCTACTTCACTAGAAGACAGCAGATAGAGCTGCAGAGAAAATCAAAACACAAACCTTTTGCTTGCACCTTATGCCTTTCAGGTTTGCTTCCTTCCTTCTCCAAATTAAACTGCCCTTCAGCTGAAAACCATGCACAGATATATTTGCAAATAGATTGTTAGCCATATATAGAGTTCTTTCCAAGGTTAAGTTTGGCAGAAGCCTGATAATTTTTGTCTCTAAAAATGCATATTTTACAAATGGCTTTCATTTTAAGCAGTGAAGACATCTGCTTGTACAAAATGACTCAACCCGTACACTTTTGCAAGCATCTTTTCTCAGTTTTATTGGTTTTCTTTACATTTAAGATAATGTTAAGAAACATAAGAATTCTTCTAAATTTGTTAAGCACATTTGAAGGAGTAATGTTTCATTAAGACAGCATCCTAAGCCAGCACTAACATCACTCAGTTTCCACAGTAATTTCTGACACACTAGCAAATATAAGCACTACAAGTAGCGGAGTATTGTACTCTAACAACTACTGGTATGCAAGGCCACAGCCTGGACCCTCAACATGTGTCCTAACAGAAATCTCCAAAGAAGCTTAGCAACTTTTCCTATAATAATCACTCAAAATCATTCATTATATTAATGTATTGTCTCATGTGAATTGTAGCTCTATAGGCAAATATGCCAAAATCAATAGCTAAACTAATCCCTCAACAATCAAAAGCTGTCTGTCCTCCCACTAGTAGCAGATACAATATTGACTTTTCTTTTAACTTAGATTTTTGAGGCCTGATTCAGTGCTGTGGAAAAATTGGAGATGAAACTAACATCACACATTGCAGGAAAAACCCTTTAACATTTACAAAAGAAATTTTTAAATTAACCAAATTCGTTTGTCCTCTTCTAAAGTGATTATGCAACACACTATAAATTGGAGCAGTACCATCTGGTAGGACGTTGTACAATGCACATGCATCCATTATTCGCACATTTTCACACTGTACCAAGCCTCTGGGGGAATATATTTTACCATGATATTTGAATTGGAAAATCATCATTTAAGGACTCAAATTTGAAAGGAAATGGTTTGCATTTAAATGCAGTTACAAAATTAAAAGCTAAACTCATAATGCAAAGTAGAAATGATATGCACATTTTCTAGTAAAATGGGTCAGGAGAGAAGAGTATTTACATCACCATTTTAAACATCTAGTTTAAGTAGCTACATTTCCTACATGGACCCTGCACAAAGTCTGACTTGGGTCCACTGAATGACCTACTACTCTTCAATATCTCTTTGGGAAACATGAATTTTTAAGCACAAGCGAAATAGCTAAAGGAAATGCAAATATTATATATTAATTAGATCCTTGTTTCATAGTACTGAAGGCTTACTTGATTTCAAGATATCTTCCCTTCATTGTGCAGATATGTGAATTGGGGAGTATAAAGACAGTCTAGGGGATAAAAACTAGACGATATTACAAGCATGCATTGCAAGACAGGAGGAAAAGAAAGTCTCCCAAGATCCTTTCTTCATACGAAATTTATCTGGCTGGCACTGCAAACATCAAAATGCTGGACAATTCTGTTTCTCGGGTTCCTTACAGCCAGGTTCCTTAGAATAACATGAGACAAGTGAGACATTCGCCACATTCCCAAATATATTTGTGTCCACACACACAAGATCTAGCAAATTTCAATCTGAATGTAGCACTTCTACTTAGCTGGCTAAACCATGTTCTATAGATGCAGTTAAGTATTACTGATGAGGTTTGTAGATACGAGTGAAATCTTCATGCACACCAGCTGAGGTGATCTAATAAAATAAACTACCTTTAGCAGCAGATCTAATAGGAAGATAAGAATTTTCCTTGCACCACTCAAATTTTTCCCCCCATTCTTTTATCTTCAGAACTCAGAAGCAAAACTGGATTAATGGTTGACTCATGTCTCATTCAAAAGTAGAGAGCAGAGGGCAGGAACAAACAAAACTTCATTGAAGAAATCAAGTTTCTATTTACAGACAAGATCTAAACTAATATCCTAGACAGACTTCCATGAGCTCCTTTGCTACAAAGATATACACCTTTCTTTGTCAGCAATTATTTTCCTCTGTCATTGTACAAGTATAGTAGCTCAACATTCTCTGCACAGGATCATGCTGGAATTTTGCACTGAAAACCAAAACATAGGAAATTTGAGTTCAGATAAAAATTATGTGACTTTCATGTCTATTTTTAGAGAGCAATTGAGGGGAAAAAAGCTATTCAAGGAACTCTCTAAAAAAATTATATATGACATATTTACAACTATTTCCTATCCAGCTAATTATCTCAAAAAGTTTGGAATTAAAATTAATTTTAAAAGTACCTTGAGATCATGGATGGAGCTTTTCCTCCCTGACCATTCTGCCATCTAGTATCCAGTTTCTACTGCAGAATCCTACAGACAAGTAGAGGCTTAAGGAACAAATAATCATACTGGCCATGGGTTCAGCACCTATTGTTTCAGCCTCAAGGCCAGCAATCTTCATATCTTTTTTTTTTCCTATCTACATTAACAAACTAGGCAGGACCCAGGTGGCAATTTTGATGGAAGTTTAAATAACACTTTGCTATATTTATGAAGTTGCTTGTGTATGTGATCTACAGGCAACCATTACTTCAAATTAAAATGTATAGCTTGTATTTGTTAAAATAGGTATCAGATGAGAGTTCTCGTTGTAAAGTCATGACAATTTAGAAGAAGGTGAGAACATGTCAAAGAATCTCTAGTGACTCTGGCCTGTTTCTTTACAGAAGGCTGCTTCACACTTCTTTATACAGTAAAGAAAACACTACGAGAAAGCTCCAACTTGTCTGTTCAAGAAGGTGCAAAATACATTATAGAAGTGTGAGAAGAACCAGTAAGAGAACTGTTGGGATTTTCTCACTTGGTGCATTTATTTGAATGTCAGCAACTTTAATCTAGATCACTCATCATACAACAGGACCCTAGATGTTCAGTGATATTATTGGAATGAAGACTTTTTCAACCTGGTTGTGCTGTTTCTCTGTTAGCTCTCAACAAAGCTTGCAAAGCCAACCATCTTAAACAAACTCAGGAGTAATGTGCACAAATTAATGAGTTTTATCACTAAACACACTTATAAAATATCACTCAAGGTCACAGCTATGACATGAAATGTTTCTCTACAATGTACGTTTTTGCGCATAAGCATATTTGGCAGGTAATCTCACTCACAGTACAGTGAGCTTCCTTCATCAGCTCAGGTTTAATTGCTTCCCAACACACACACTTTTCCTGGTAATGCTTCTTGACAAATTCACTGCACATTAATTTTCATTACTTGTTCTCTCATGCAAAATGGGACATTATTTTTCAGTTCCAGTAAGTTTTCAAAGTGAACTAGTTTCTAGTTCAGATGGGTGCAGGTGTTTGCAGTATGGCATTTGGGATGTTACCTGATTATAGCTGATATAGTCACAAGTTTGTCAAGCACAGCTGAAGTCAGAACAGCGAGCAAAACAGGGTCTTCTTTAGCATGACATTACTTGAGAAAATACTACCTACTGTTGGTAAAAGTAACGTAGAGAAGACCAGGGTTTTTCATAGACTTTTTTGAGCCATCCAAATGGAACAGAAGAGGCTTTGAGGACTATTACTGCATAACCCTTCAGTGACAAGGAAAATATATTTGATTGTAGAAATAGCCCAGTGAAACAATTTACCAGAAAAAGTGATTTATTGAAGCTTTTCTCTTGCTGTTTCTTCAAATCAGGTGGAATTCCTGGAATTAGACATGCTTTCTCTGAGCTACCTGGATTCAGTTCCTACTTGATCCTAGACAAGGTCTTCCATCTACAACTCAAGGTTTTTTCTCTCTAGGAAGGTTCCAACTTTCTAGTCAATGAGTATTTACCTACACAAAGCAAAACAGCACTGAATGGATCTCTAAAAATCCACCCAGCCCTGCCCTCAGCCTGGAGCTGATGCCCATTTCCAAAACACAAGTAGTTAGTTCCCAGTTCACTTCCCTGCATGCCAGGTGAGTGTCACAGGCCCCTGGTTGTTGGTCACAAGTCACTGATGTTTAACAGCAGAAAACTGTGAGAATGTTCTGGGAAAGTGCAGGAAAGCTTTGTGAGAGGAGGATAACTGAAGGGAGGTGACTTCTCATGCACAACGTTTGGAGTTTGTAAAACTTGAAAGCTTCATGAGAAATTGCATAGTCAGTCCTTCAAAGCTATGGACTCTCTTCACCTGCAATCTAAATTACACATGAAAAGCACAACTGTAGTAACAGACCAGATATCCATGCATTTGTGTGGCCAGATAGAATAAGAACTGGGGTCCTAGACAAGGAAGAGGAGTTTGCCCTAGTTCTAATCTCTCAGCAAAAGCAACACTTACTAAGATGTTCTTAAAAGTATAATTCTTAATTTAAGCTGCAAAATAGAACGTCTCCAGTGGTCCCTTTCATAAGCTGCTCATTTGAATTGCTTCAGACAAAGATTGCTACTGGTCCAGAAATATGAACCTTTCAATGAGGACCTTAAGAAACACCAATAATAATTTACACTCAAAACAAGGTGTAACCTGTTTTTTTTATATAGCTGACTATAAAGCTGCAATTTCTTCTCTTCTGGAAACTTAAATTAGTTATATATAGTATTAAAGTACCAAAAGAGTAATTTAAAAAGGTATTGCTTTTTAAGTATCTTTTTTCAGTCATTTTAAAAGGCTGAATTAAAATAAAACTTTTCTATGAAAAATGAAAACATATCTCTAAAGGGAAATGCTCAATCTAAGTTGATCCTTGATCACAAGAGTTACTCTTTGATATTAATACTAATTCTTATACAGTCTTCATTTCATCACATTAATGCAGAAGGCATTGAACCCCTGAGATACCTACAGAGCCTATAGGTAATTGTTTATGTTCTCTCAGCTGTAAATTATGTTTATTTATACATATGAAAACTCACTCTAAGATAACAGATGGGAGCTTCTGTGGGAAATATGCACATAAATTTGAGGTTTCATGTGAGCTGTAGATGAAAACAAGCGTATTGCTTCAGATTGAAATCTCCCAGCTGTATTGATTTTTCAGAATGGAACATGACTAGAAGTTATTCACAGACACCCTCCTCCTGGAGCAGCAAGCTGCTCTCCCTCCTCTCACAGGAAAAGGGGCACCGAGGAGAAGAGCTACTGATGGAGCTGAGGGAAAAAAAAGACTTCAGGCATGAGATACAATGGATCAGAATGAAGAAAGAAGGAGGAGGACAGAAGAAAAGCATTTGTTCAGTAGTCCAGGAACTTTTTTTAGGGAAAAAAAAAAAGAAAAAAATTGTTCCTCTTCTCCTTACCCATCTCATTCCCTTCATCATATATGTAACTATAACTCCACTACATGGCCTGTCTCAAACAGCTCTCCTCTTCTCATACACAGCAACCCTAACCATCTCCTCTGGCTCTCCCTCACCCCAAAAATGTCTCAGTCCCAGTGATCAGCAAACATCCTCTTTATTCATTGTCTAGTCCACCGCAACCTTCCCAAAGCCTTGCCATGAGGCTTTCACCTCCCTGTCCATCCTGGTCCCAGTGTCCACTGCAGGTTGACTGCAGCTCACACAGTGCATTCCCTACCTGAGCTCACTGCTACCCAGGGCAGAGGAAAACTGAGGATGTGGGGCTGTCCCCAGGCAGGCTGTCAGTCCAGCCCAAATCAGCTTGCAGAATAAACCAAATCAAAAATCCCCACAGCTCTCTTCAGGTTGTCTTGTTTCCCACCTTCAGAAAGTAAAATATTATGCCCCTTGCATGGCTGCCATAGAACTTTTAAGAAGGGACTGTGCAGCCAAGCATGTGTGGTAGGAAACACTGAAATAATACTGGAGAAACACACGTCCCAGGTTTGGTAGGTTTGTGGAAAGAGAATCCAGCTTAGATTCATGGTCCTGGTGATTTACACTGGGATGGACACAGCTGACCTTTTGGTTTTTTTAAATCCATGACCTCAGCTAGCAAGCATCCCAGCAATTGAACAAGTAGGGGTGCATACTTAGTTAATTAACCCCTTCTTGACAAAACCACTGTACCTTCAGGCATCATTCAGTAACACTATTCAGTAACTCTGTCAGTGGGATGTCTACATGTACCCTGCACCATACAGCAAGCTGTAGTAGCCCGCAGGAACTGCGTTTGTGATCTTAGGTAAAGAAGGATATTCATCAGCTACAAATCCTGAGCAGAATCATTTGATACAGTCACGACACTCTGCCAAGGAAGATTTACTTCTGTAGTGAGGCACAAGATTGCAACTGCTGAAATTCTGTCTCCTGGGCATTCGAAGTCTATCGTACCTCCACAAACTCTCATGTTTACTCAACTAGGAAAACTAAAAATAAACCCAAACATTAATGATGTGGCAGGCTGACGTTCATAGATGCTGAAATCCAAAGCACATCAATGCTGACCTAGAACAACCAGTGCTACAAGAGCGTGCATTGTCATTTCACAACCCATAGCTTGCTCTGTATAACAGGGAGGCACTTTACTGGCCACAAGTTGCAAAGAAAACCAGTCATAATTGCTGTCAGGATTACAACTCCTTTTTCTCTTCCTGCATGCGTCATAACAGGCATAAATGAAATATCTCTGCCATTCCTCCCAAGGTTATTCTGCACACTCACACAAGAGAATTCCTAATCCTGTGGGTACGGATCTGATGAAGTTACGAATCATACAATTTTAGAAACAACCAGTAGACCCTGCAGAGTTGGGAAAGACACCGATCAACAACAGTTTCCCTTTGAACTCCGCTGTCAGGGACAGAGTTCCTACCCCAACACACCCTCTTAGGCTATTGTCATTAAGACTCCAATGGTGGGACCAGTCCACTCGTCACTGAACCCTGTTGTCTGTGTCCAGTATCAGTACAGGTCCCATACCTGGAGACAACTGTTCTGGTGTTATTTATGCACATGAACACGAGACCCCCATGCCAGCTGAACTGCACAGAAACAGTACACAGCGGCTCCTAAGTACGCATAGCAGCTACGGTCACAGTAGGAGCCACTTCACATAGACAGACTGATTCAGATGTTCCTACTGGATAGTACTTTAATTTTTCCATGAGACAAGCAGTCCTGACAGTCCCTAAAGTTTGCAGCTGAAAGCCTGATACAGGCAACAAATAAAGCTACAGCAGAGAAATGACAGCTGCCAAGTCATCATCTTTAGAAGCAGGAACCAAAGATGTAGCACTCCATGACCCTGTGTTCAGACACCTGCAAGCTTTCAATCAATTTAAAAGAATTAAGTGTAAGATGTGTAGGATAGTTCCTCACTGTAATAACCAGAGGATTCCTTTTGTTCACCTTCAGTGTACAAAAGGATGCAAAACAGACAGTGCAAAGGGAACTCTTCTGCATGAAAAATTTGTCTTCTGCAAAATATTGAACCCAAGTCCCAGATTTCAATTTTTGTGAGGAGTTTTATGGCTAGCATCATACCAATGAAGCCATCCTTAAATACATCAAGCAGATGTAAAATGATAGAGTAACAGTTTCTTGAATATTCAGAAGACCAGTTAATCAAAACTGCTCATCTCAGAGGGATCATTAGGAAGTGCAGTTCTCATTTCTAAATTGTAACTTCCAATCACTGCTGATCATTCTAGCAAATATACCCAACTTTATGCTTACCCCACAACTTAAGTCATCTCCCAGATGACTGTTGCAGCCTCCATTTTCACTTAATATTTCCTCAGTGGTGCAGTTATGCATGAACATAAATAATTACAGCATGAAGAAAACCAAAGTTATGAAAAACATCAAGTAAATGGGATTTATTCATACCAAAATAGTTTATATGAGGCAAAGTATGACGTTATGACATTAAGTATAAAGTCATATCAATTTAAAATTTTAAAACTCCTATTTTAAAATAAACCTAAAATTGTTCCATAATGTTTAGTTATTCTAAATATTAGTTTTCCACAGCCTCAATTTCCATTTCAATTGTTTAACTGTACTGGTACTTCAAATGTGACAAAAGAAAGATGCTTATTAAATTAAAAGTACTTCCTCTGAACTAAAGCATTAGTTACTCTCCTGCAAAAATCCACTTTCTCCCCTTGAATGCAAACCTTAGTACACTGCCCAAAACCTTGAATGTGTCTGTAAAGGAACTTGCATACTTTATTTTAAAAAAAAAAAACCAAACAAACAAAAAACCAAACCTCCTTCTGTTCAGCCAGCCTCGACTGCAAATGATAACGTGCTTACTTTATAGCAGCACTTAACCAGACTTTGGAAACAGATAACAGTAGAGAAAACAGGCTTGTTACCACACAGCATAGCTAGGAAAATTTATAGGGTGGACTAGGGAAATATTTTTACCTGAGCTCTTAATTTACATTAAAATTAAAAGTGAAACATTACACCTGCCACAGAATAAGTCTGGCTGATCTTCAGGATAGCTGCATATGAAAAAAGCAAGATTCATTTATCTTCACAGAAAAAGAGAGCCCAGGGAAATTGTCCCGTATACTACAGACAAGTTGCTCCAAAATGGGCTTCTGGAATTAAACAAAAGGTTGAAATTCCAATGAAATATGAACCAGAAAAAGCTACAACAAAAAGTTTTACTTTCCTGATGCTTGCATGTCTTGCCTCTGCTCACCATGATGTAAAACACTCGAATACAACATGCTTAAAGCAATCTCATCTCTAGCAGTGATCTAAAGGATGCAAGAGCTTGGTTTACAAAATCTGTCTTCAAGCCACCAGCTAAGTATTCTGCCATCCATGGGTAACTGCCCAGAATGAAACAGCATGCTGTATTCTGGGTTTGGGACCCTCAAGCTTTAACCAATTATTTACACAGCCACGAAGATCAGCTTGAAGTTTGGAGATGTTGCTGCAGAAGATCTACACCTGAGAGAGCTGTTGCTGCAAACTCTTGTGAGGACGGAGAAAGAGGGTAAAACCCGATGCTGAGAGAGTCAATTGCAGGAGACTACAAGGAGATAACGCAGTGGAACTCCTTGCCCAAATAACTTCCTCAGGTGCAGCCTTATGGTGCACCTAGGAGGTAGGCACAACCATGACCAATAGCAAACAGAAATACCACAGTCAGAGATAAAGGTGGAACCAAACCACAAAGAAATAATATCTGAATTTTTACCACTTTGAAGTGCCTTGGCAGAGGAATCTAGTGAAGTGCAGAGCCCTGAGGCTCTCCATGTTGCATGAGAAGTGAAAACTTCTAATGCTGCAACAAGAAATGCAGAAGCAGTATTTTAAGGAAAGTCACTCTAGCATGAATAAGAGAAAAAGTCATCCCACATTTTCATGCCCTGTTCTATACATCCTATCTGAAAAACTATCTCCCACGAACAAAATAAGAGGAGGATGGTCTCACACATTATATTTTACAAGTTAAATTAGGAATTTGGGTAACAATCCTCATTTTTTTTTTACATATTTAAGTAATTAAGCAATGGAAGTTGCTACACTTCAGGACAGCCATGCCAAGTAGAAAGCAGCAGGTTGTGCAGAGCTGGGCCCTCAAGGCAAGTTCCATGTAGCCCAGCCTGTCCCTGTTCTCCATTAAATAAGGCAAGCACTTGGAAAGAACCATCACCATCAATGTTGATGTAACGTGCACTTTTGACATGTCACCAGTTTGAATCACCAGAAATTAAAGTTAAAGAAAGCAAATTTCACTATGTTTACAGAAGACCATTTTATTATAAAACCTTTGAAATGAAATAACCACTGGCTGTTGTTATTTTGTTCCTGGTCACGTCCATTCAGGGAAGCATTCGAGTACGTGTTTGTGCCAGTTTAACACTTGTTACGTTCCCTACAATGAGCTATGGTGTGCAAATGACACATGTCAAGTGTTTCTACTTTTTTCAACTCATACAAAGCATATGAATCATCATGTTATCATACACATGCAAAGCCAAAGCCAAATAGAGTTTATTGTTTCAGATCTCCCCCTAAAACTTATTTTTAATAAATCATTCTGGAAGTCTTTCCAAAGAGTTAGCCACATCTCAGCTAGTGTCCCCTTGACACTAACCTTGTTACAAATTGTGAACGATTAAATATCTGAGGTTGTGCCCCATCTCAGAGACTGTACATGTCTAATTTTCAAGTGTGTTCAATCTTGCTTGTCAATACATAAACTATAAATAAATAAAGCTATGTGCACTGGCAGCCCAGAGGCCAATAACTGTATCCTGCGCTGCACCAAAAGCAGCATGGCCAGCAGGTCGAGGGAGGTGATTCTGCCCCTCTGCTCTGCTCTGGTCAGACCCCCACCTGCAGTGCTGCCTCCAGCTCTGGAGTCCTCGGCACAAGACAGACATGGATCTGTTGGAGCGGGTCCAGAGGAGGCCACAAAAATGATTAGAGGGCTGAAACATCTCTCCTATGAAGAAAGGCCAAGAGAGTTGGGGTTGTTCAGCCTGGAGAAGAGAAGGCTCCAGGGAGACCTTATTGTGGCCTTTCAATGCTTAAAGAGGCCTAAAAGAAAGATGGGGACAGACTTTTTAGCAAGGCCTGTAGCAATAGGATAAGGGGAAATGGTTTTAACCTAAAAGAGGGCAGATTTAGACTAGATAGAAGGAAGAAATTTTTTTTACAATGAGGGTGGTGAGACACTGTCACAGGTTGCCAGAGAGGAGGTGGTAGAAGCCCCATCCCTGGAAACATTCAAGCTCAGGCTGGACAGGTTTCTGAACAACCTGATCTAGTTGAAGATGTCCCTGCTCACTGCAGGGGGGTTGGTCCAGTTGACCTTTAAAGGTCCCTCCCAACCCAAACCATTCGATGATCCTATGATTCTATAAATCCAGAAGTGTTGAGATAACAGTTATCTATCACCTGTGCTAGCTGGCAAGGGCTTGAAACTTGCTGTCCAGGAGCTACCAAGGCCAGGTAGTAGATTCTCACCCTCTATTTATACTTTGACTGACAGTCATGCCAGAAGGGAATCCTGTTCACTAAACCTAATTGTTTTACTGAAATGCTGCCAGACACCTTCATTATACCCCTGATGTGCCAGGGGGAATTATAGCTTTTATTTGCTGAAAATAGCTCAGTAGTGCATGCCAAGGTGGGGATCCTGACATTATTCACAATTTGAAGGAGGCAACCTATCAGTTATCTTTAAACAGAGTACTGTTCCTCTTTCTTTTAAGAAGAAAATGTTTCCATATTCCAAGAGAGGGACTGGAACACCACTTCAAGGGTATTCCAGACAAGAACAGTCTATTGTAAAGCCCTAAATTACCTGCCATAAGCACACAAACAGGAGGGATCAGTTGAGATCCCTGCTTAGAAACTCCTTTGGTAAGTAGCTGTTGAGTGCTTTTTTATGTAGATACAACCCATTTTCACCTTTTTTTTTTAATATGACACAGAGGAAAAACACCTTTAAAATGGCAAGTACTGCTTATGTTATACTGTGTTTGTATACGCTGTGCAGCTACATTAAATAATGGCTTTCATGGCATGAACTACATAAAACATATTTCTCTTAGTAATTACAGCACATTCATGTGGTAAGTAGAAAATGCATTTATGCATATGACAATGTCAGTGTTTTTTCTCCCTCCACAACAATACCTCACATATCCTTTTTCCCACCCCCCAACCATATATTTTCCTATAGTCTCACTAATGCTACCATTTTAACTTTGATTTGATAGGGTGACTAATATTAATTATCATTAATAATGACTAGCAAGTTTAAGGGAAAAGCATAACACAGACAATAAAAAGAGATAACAAGATAGTTATTTTCTGGACTAAACCATTCCATTCAGTAGCATACTAATTGCAGGAATTATTTTGCATACTGCCACATTGCAGAAATTCTCAGTTTTGTCTATCTTCTGCAGACACACACTGGCATTATTCACAGATGGGACACAAATTGTCTCTCTGAGAGACATACCCACCACACAAACAGCTCTGCTCGCTTTTTGATTTTGCACACATCCACTGTTGCATCAGCCAACTTCAGTTTAACCCTTCGTTCAAGGCTGTTTGCTTTGGTTTAGATTTCAAAGCACAGTGATCTTCCTCATACTGTGTTTTGCCCAGTGGTTCTCCCGTGCTTACTCTCCTCAAAAAGTGAAGAATAGAAGGGTATGAATGATATAATGCAAAACCTGATTCTTGTGGCACTGTGTGGGAGTCTGTATGGTACTGACTTGTAAAGTTTTCTGACTAAAACTAGTGTCACACAATGTTATGAACTTGCCCTAAACAAGTAAATTATTGGCATTGTGCAATAATAATAATAATAATTTAAGATCAGGGAAAAGGTTTATTTCTAGTCTTTCAAAAGTGAGTGGCACAGAGATAAATACTCTTACAAATATAAAAGGAATAAATATTTTAAATGGAAAAACATAATTCAAGACTCCAGGCACTATTCTGCTTTTACTATATGACATGCATATATAGCATAATGTAACTCACAGAGGATTCATGCAGCCTCACATCGAGAGTATTTTCACAGAAGAGCATGCTAACCCTTGCTTAATAGCTTACAGTATCAATACTGGTAGAATATTTCCATATGCTTCAGTATGTATCTCTAGCTCAATGATCTACCCTACTAAGGTGTGCCTCAATGAAAAAAGTGTTTTCTAGGTTTCTTCTCAATGCACATGTAACATAGTTAATGTTAAGGAGAAATAAACAGTAGTTTCGTTTGTCATTTTGTTTGTCTTTTCCTGTAATCAAAAGCTATGTTGTCAACAATGAAAGGCCCAATCAAACACTACAGAAGGGGGGCATTTCATTACCCATACATAGTTTCAGAGGTACTTGTTGCCATACTCGCTATTCTGACATGAAAATCAGATTACTTGAACAGCTAGTGGATTAAGCGTCTACTGGGAGTACTTGGTAATGCAGAATTAATACTCAGACCCGGTATCCCATTAGGGCCCTTGTTCTCAGTTGGGATTTCCTGATTATTTACCTGATACCATTTTTGCAGCAGCAGGTATTTCTTCGTTCATCACTCAAAACTTCACCAAGGCAGCTCCCAAAGTGAAACAGATCAGCAGGATTTTAATCAAAATGGCAGATACTTTAAATGCCAGAGGAAAAGACAGATCTTCATATACCTGGTGGGGTCAATAAGAGACCATGCTCAATGGACTAACTAGGAGAAAATAGGAAAAATTACAGCAGTGAGTGCTAGAGTGGAAAAGTATGTCGAGTTGTTGATTTTTTGTTTCCCCTTCCCCAAAAAATACTAAGATAATACAATTGGCAGAAAGTACCTTTCTGACAGCATGAATAGTATGATCCTCTGCTTATTCTGTCAATGCTTTGGTTAGTCACTTCTTCCAAATCTGTGTATCTGCTAATGTCTACTGCTTCAACCCTAAAATATTACAAATATACACAAAAATTGTCTATGAGCAGAGACTACATGGAATAAGCAAGTACTGCAGCACAGTCCATCAGTCCAAGCCTGAAATAACAATGAAGTAAAAATTGCTGCTATCCCCAAAACACAGATTAAGTTTGGGAAAGCAGATTTACCATCCCTCAGACAATGTGCTCACCTGAACTTCAGAGCTCTTGGTACCTACATGAGCAAAGGAACCTCACCCACACTCCTCTCCCTAGGGAGTCATGCCTGCAACCTTTCAAATTCCCCCCTCTTCACAGAAACACTTCTTCATTAGCAGCACCACTTTTTGAGCAAATATATCACTTACCAGGACTAACCTCTTAGAGAAAAGCAACAAAAAAATAAATATATCCACAGAAGACAACATCACAGAAGGCAGCTCGTGTGTTAGTTGTTCATATGTGAGCAACAATTATTTACACACTAGTGTCTGCCTTTGTATTGTACTTAAGTCCTCTGAGGATTACAAATTTTCCTGCATGTTTGTTTGGGCACCTGGGTACTTACAAACTTAAATGCTTACTCTGGGAACAGTCAGGTTTGAAAATCAGGGTCTGATTTTGAGTGCATGTTTTACATTGACTAAAATTAGAGACTATGAATGCATTTTTTTCCCCGAAAGTACCATTGAACAGAAGAGAGCAGACTGTTCATTTGCTGACTTGCTAGATGTTTCTTACTGTTTCGCTCTTTTTGCAGCATGTTGATCTTCACTATGGAAAAAGCACGTGGTGAATTCTGCAAATTCCCTATCGAAAATAGCACACACAGCACAGCTGCCATTCCAAGGCATTTCCAACAAAACTGAGGCAGGAGGCTAACTCTCACTTTTAGCAGAGGCAACTCTGCTGAGGCCCTGAGGGCTTCTGTGTGCCAGTCAGACTAGATCAGGCACAGCAAAGGAGCAAAGGAATGTAAAAGACAATTTAAACTTAAAATACCTTCCCAAAGCTCTCTGTGTATCTGCCATAGAAGTAGGTCTAGAACACAAAGACAGCGGCAGCGTGGGGGAGGAAGGGGGAAATCAAGGCACAACTGGTATGAAGAACATAAAGCTGAAGGTAGATGGTGGTCATCTCAAAATCAAAAACCTCAGCTGACAAAGGAGAGAAAGGGAGAAAAAAAATAAACTGAAAATGGTGAAGGCATTCCCAATAACATGTTTATAAGAATCAGGAGAACTGTAACATTACACAAATAATTATTACCATGCCATTAGAACTCCGTTTATGAGGAAAATCACATGTGGGCTCAAGTTCATCATAGAATTATTATAACAAAAATACCCCGAGCAGAAAGATACCAAGTGCCCTGCAGTCAGGGAATGAAGCCCTGGGTGCTCAGAGGAACTGGCTTTGTTGGGGCACACAGCAGCAGTTCCAGGATTTCTAGCTGTGCTGGTAACACAACTTTGTTTCATGACTCTGCACGTGCTCTCTTTCGTTAGGTGTGTTGGTGAAAACAGACACGCTGAGTGATATTGAAGTTCTCCAACTCAGAGATTAAGCCATGTACTTCAAGAAGAAATCCATGAACTTGTGTCTGGACAAGGAATTCACAAAACTACACTAATTTTTTCCAGCACTTCATATTGCTTTATTTAATGACATAAGTACAAACAAACAGAGCACGTATCTGTTCTCCTTTTCAGGCTGAGATGTATCCTCCTTTTTACCTTACTCTCACTCTGAGAAAGCAAGGGTCATCACATGAACAACAAAATGACACTAAACCCAAGGATACCACTCTCTTCTCTCCCAAAAGCACGGCTCTGAGTGCCTTAAACTTTCTGAAGCTTTTTGTTTGTTTTTTGTTTGTTGGTTGTTTTTTTTTACACCTGCACTGGCCTTTTCTTTCCACATGGCCACATATTTTCATTAATAAGCATTTTATCACAAAATAATTGGCTTTTGCATGTCCCTGAAAAAGAAACAGCTGTAAGAGGTAAACAGATTATGATAATTCCAGTATTAATGAAGTCTGGAAGAAGTCTGAATTGCTTCAGGGAGGAAACAGGCTTAGTCACTTTGAAATAGAATTTTATCTGATTTGCTGTTCAACCTTTTTCAGTGCAAAAAAAATTTATTATACACAGTACTACCCATGTGTTGCAGACCATATGCAGCATTCATTAGCACATAACTGTAACCTTCCTCTCCAGCCACAGTAAATTATCACTAAAGACTTTGGCCATTTTATTACAGTATTTTAGGAAAAATATTCCATTCCTGCAAGGACACCATTTCAGTTCTTTAAACACAGCCACACAGAATGGCAAACAAATAATGCAGCATAACTAATGTTTTTACAGTCTTCCTTTGCTAGTGTGCTTCTGTATATGTATATCATGTCCTGCATTTGGACCAGAGCATCTCTCAAGCCTTACCCAGCTTGAGTCTGCACAAAAATTATGGATTCTGAAAGCATTACCTTCTGCAGTCTTTGTTAAGTGCATTCAATAATAAAATCAAATTCTCAGTGATAGTAACACTCATTTCCAATTGCTCAACAAGGCCAGATCAAGTATATTGTCTCTGAGGAACCCTTCCCAGCTGAAGACTGGGCAAGCCCTGTGAGCAGACACCTGAAATCACCAGTTCCTGGGACAGCTGTGTAGAAAAACACAATAGTCCAGGGGGAAAAAGCCAGGAGAGATTTTCAAAGTTTAAAAGGATATTTATCAGCATCTCTAGCTCTCATTCTCTGTCTCACTGAATGTTTGGAACTTTCTCACAATTTAAGTCAGCCACAGATAGAAGTGGTACCACCTGCATTACTGCTGCTCTTGGGCTACAGGGCCAACACTGGCCTCCAGGTCCAGGGCTGTAGGAGTAGATCTGCTACACACACGTCACCTGCAAGGAGCACTCCCTACAGCAACCTATTCTACCTTTCCACCTGGAGAGAATTAGTTAGTTTGCTCCAGGCACAATCTCAGGAGCAAAAGTAACACCAACAAAGTGTGGCGAGCCAAGGGACTAGGACCAGGACCCTGAAATGGAATGATCAAGTGCTAAAATCCAGAAAAATGTTTATCTGTGCACTTATCTAGACTTTTTAAATATATCCTTTTCCAGATATGAAAAAACCCAACTCTTCTACATCCCTCACAGACACTGTTCCATCATCTTTTCTCCCTCACAAAAAAAAAAATTATTGTACTTATACAGCAATTTCTACTTCCTTGACCTGGTTACTTACAATAATCACACTATCATTACCTTTCTGTATTCACTACATGCACAGTGGCTCATGGCACAGGCACATGACACATGCCCTGTTTGTCATGGCACTTGCTGGAAACCCTTTCTCCAGAGCACAAGAGAGAGAACTAATGGATTTTGCTCTGTGAGCCAAACTTTTGAATGAGAGTCAGCATATTGAGCAAGTCAGTTCTCAGTGCCAAAGGCAGCTGGTTGGCTAAGAGCTCCTGATTATTTACAGAGACAGAAATACCTCCACAGACTTGAACCTGAAAACACTTATGGGAGTAACATTAGGAGGTTTTAAATCTTTCTTTCTGGTATTTGGAGGTCACAGAATTTAGATCTTTGGAAGAAATTATCACAGTAACTGATAATAGGCAGAGGCATTTGGATAGGAGTGAGGAACTTGTTAAACATGATAATCTGCAAGAACATGAACAACATGAACAGTTTATGATTGGCTTCTACACTAACACAGAAACAAAATACAACAGAATTAAAAGCATCCTGTGGCAAAGAAAAATAAGGCCACTCAGCTACTGGAAGAAAACACAATGGGGATCAGATTTTTACATAATTATGTACCATTGTCCTGGTTTTGCATCATGCAAAAGCAAAGGATGTTTTCCATCAAGCAAAACATCAGATTTGTTTCATGCCTGTCCCACTTCTGTCTTTCATTCAACAGAATGGCAATGAATGTCCAGCACAGCCATTAAAAACTGCAGCATTTTGGGTGTCCAACTGCAACTGCAACCCAGACTGCCCACAAATATATGTAAACCACTGCACAGCATGTCTGACATGCAGCCAACATCACACGCAGATTATGGTGACACCAGACCACAGGACTCACAAGGCTGTCACTGTTATGAATACTGTAACCTTACAACTATGCAGCTCCATGGCTGTTAATATGTTCTCTTTTTCCCTAATAAAACAGGATGACACGCAGCAAACTGCACCATTTTCCAAGTCAAGAGTATGTCTTCATCATATCTCTCGAGAATTCTGCTTCTGCCTGAGGCACATAAGAATAAAATACAGAAAGGCAGAAATACCCAAAGAATAGTCATAAATTCTCCTGCTTAAAATAAAAAATGTACAATTAAAATTTCTCCAGGAAGTGGAAAGTATATTCTTTTCTAGGAGCTGAGGTTTTAGAAATTCTTACAACATAGTTTACTGTATTCCTACAAGGATCCTAAGGCCAGTCTATCTTTCCAAGGCTGATAAGCACAGTCTGTAACTTTCTTATCAGCTGTACATCAGGATTCTACCCATCCCACTTCATCTTCACCAAATCTAGTATTTATATAACCCTGGCTAGATTTGTAGACAATCTTATTATGGTACTGCAGGTTATCTCAAGTGTTTTACAAATGTAAAGAAAGTAGGATTAGAAATAACTTCGTGCTGCAAGTCCTCATCCTTCTTCATTCATTGAAGAGTTTCCACCATAACACTAGCTGGCTTCTTGCCATTCCTAACTTCTTAATTTTCCTTCTAAATACTATTCACTATTTTCAATTTCTCACCCAAATGATGTCCATCTTAGTTTCAGTCCTATCAGCTCATTTTTTCATGAGCTTTCTCCACCCCATATCCAGCTACTATATTCACCTCCCAGACTCGTTTTTACTAGACTAAACAAAACCAACTCACCTCATCTCCTGCAGGTGAAACTTTCCATTCCCTGGTCACTGAAGTAACTAATTTGTAACTCCATTGCAAGATTACCCAGGGCTTTTTAGAATGTGGGAGACTAATTGCAGACAATATTCCATAAGTTCCTCCATTTCCTGCATAGTGGAGTGAAATTGTCTGTGTTTCCAATAGTAACACTAACAGAAAATACACAGGAACACCCTGCCAACTTCTGGCCCAGAAAGGTTTGTTGCATGCAACCAGTTCTCAGCAAGATGTTACAGTTTGATCCTATTAAACTTAATGCCATTCTTGTTTTACTTCTCTATTTTTTTTCTGATATATCTATTTTTACCACGTCTTAAAGATGATAAATTTATTAATAAATTAATGGTGGTCCTGTAAACAAGCAAAGTGTGGTTTGGTTTTTTTTAACCGAAATACAATACAATCCATTGAATTCAACACAGTCCTTTAGCTGGACTCTTATTCTCAGAAAACTTCCAGTCTCTGTCAACAGACATAACTAATATTCAAAAAACTGGAATAAACAGCCACAATGAGCAGCACAGAGATTTTAATCCTATCTACCCAGTCATGGAGAGAATTGCTAAAATCTGGGTTAATACTTCCAATCCTTAGTCAGAAATTAAAGTCTGTGCAATTCAAATAGTATGCCAGAATTAGATTTGCTTGTGCTAAGGATTCCATTAAGCCAAAAATTAAGATCTGGAACAGCTTCAGTTAAAATCAAAGTAGTGCATTTCTACTGACAGATATAATCCAGGAGAGTCATTGTGCTGAGACCGAACTCATAGCTCTTCTCTTCACAGGAAATTAATTTGGGACAAATCCCAGATGCACTGATTTTCAGAGGGGAGTTTTGTCAAAAAAGAAAAAAAAACCCAAACAATCAGCATTTCTTCAATGACAACCACTGGACTGGAACGCCGTGAATAAGGCACAGCCTCCAGTTAGGAAGACCACAGAAATAAAGATAATTACTTGCATTGCAATTTTATGAAGCAGATTCTCACAAACAACCTCATGGCAATTTTTAACTACTTCATATTTCTGCTGTACTCAAAAACATTATATAAACATTAGGTATAAAATATTTATCTCTTATCTATTTATCTGTACTGGACAGGGATTGCTTTTATTTTTAGCAAGATGAGAGATTACATATGTCAACACAGACAATTTTAAAAATTAAGAAGGGAAGATACCACTCTCAAGAGCCATTTCACTTGAAGTTTCTTCATCATTTGTCTAAAGGCTGCACAGATCAGGCTGGCTTAAATCTAAAATACAAGAAATATTCTGTATTTATGGCTGCAAGTCTTTAGACTTGTCTATAGACAATTTATGTCAAGCGTGACGTTATGGTTGTTTTCTTGATGCAGTTACATACGAGATCACCTCAAGACCCAGAAAGTCATTGCTCCCCCTCTTGAGCCTACAAATGCCACATCTGTGCATCTGCATAACACAACGCACTGTGCACTGTTACCACAGGAGGCAAAAGCAAAGCGGCACTAAAACTTTCAGTGACAAACATTTAAGGTTTATAGTAACAGAATAATAGAGGCAAATATTCAGCTTTAGCCTCCAAGCAAAGATATCCAGAGGTTTCAAGCTATTGCATAAGCATGTTTCTGTAATCTTTGTTGCTCCAACGCTGGAAGCTTTTACTCAGGCAAAGCTCTTTGAAGTTTCTTTGAGAACTGGCTCTCTGCAGATGCAAAAACAAATTATTAAGCCAGCTCAATAGGGAGTAGACTTATTGTACATACTTGATTTTAAAAGAAGCTAAAGGAAGGAGAATGTTGTTTCTTGGGTTTTTTTGTTGGTTTGGTTTTTTTTTTAATACAACATTAGAATGCTTGTTAAGAAGGAAAATATACCACCATCTGAGCTGAATCAGAAAAGCTGTTTTAATACCACAGAGTTTTTAACTGGGTCAAGCACGCAAATGAAACCTTGAAGTGACCTGATAAGATAAAAATATAATTACCAAAGTGATGTCTAAACAGAATATCACATTTAACTTAAGTAAAACCAGGTAGCATGTCAACAAGATATTTCACCAGCAGGCCAGTGAGGTATTTGGAAGAGAGCACCCAAAGTACCATTACAGCCCTTAACGTACCAAATCATGCCTTTAACTAGAGACTGCCCTTCTAAGCAGAATATGCCTTAAGTCTCAGGTGTTGCTTGCACCTTCCACCTCAGATATTAAGAGGCTATGTCTACATCTTTATGCCTTTTATATGAGGAACATACTAAGCCCCTCACTAGAAAGGCAAAACCCCTCCATCCTCTCTTTATATTGCAGCAGTCAAATCATCAGGGAAAGTATTTAAGTAGGAATTAAAGGACAAAATATTTGAAGTATTTGCTTACTTTGCACTTGCTCCTAGTCCTTTACTTCACACTAAAATCAATCGTGCTGCAGCCAGGATTCCACAAGCAGGATTATTGCCGTCCATGTGGGACTCATACATGACCTGGATGCTGTAAGTGTGAATGCTATCTTTTCCTAGTAGAAGTGCACTCCTCAGCATTTAGAAATGCCTTTGCTGACCTAGAGAATTGTTTTCAGCATAAGTTATTTAAAACTAAGGTTTTGCAAACCTCTAACTTAGTTATCAGACAGTAAAAAAAAAGCAGTGCAGGGTGGGAAATGAGCAAAGTTCATTCATATTTCGGCTTAAGGTTTCCAGGCAGTGTCTGCTGAAGTGTCCACTGTAGCTTCACAAATCAATAGGACTTACATTGGAATAAGAATTACTGAGCTGGACCATTACATTTTATTATTGGATGAAATAACTCACTATTTTAAGATCTCTGCCTTGTACTGTGAAAAGGGTAAATCAGAAAATAGCTCCTATCAAGACAATCATCTCATAAGGAAAAGTACAACCAGTCCACACTTAAACAGAAAGAAAACAACTTAAGCACACAAAAAAGGACTGGTAGGGCTTCAATCACCATTAAAGGCACACACGCTGCAGCTGACCAGTGGCTTTTGTATAAAATACCCACGTGCTCTTTTAAATTTGAATTCAGAGATGATGGGATGTGTTTTTATGAGAAATTAGGAATCTGAATATATTTGCATATAGTGAAAAGCTACTGAACAATTGTTCAGGATATTTTAAATATGAAGACTTTTTATTATTTACATCTGTCCTAAGTCAGCTATTAAGTGTAATTTCATTTATGCACCGACCATTGGAAATATTCCAGTAACTCTCACCCTGTAAAATGGTGATGGATAGTAAAGAACAACAGGAAAGCAAAAGAGACTGCAGCCAGAAGCCTATATCCTGACATGGAAAAGGTTAGAAGGAAAACGTGTGTGACAACATTTTAAATTGTTAAGACTCAAAAAACGACAGGATGAGCAAATCTGGAAACTGGTATGAAAATCATTTGTTGTCTTTAGCCACCCTGAGAGGAAAAAAAAATAAATCATGTCAATGTATTTTTCCTTCTGCAAGTGGGCTTATCCTGTAAAGAGCCAAAGCTATCCTTGTTTGTGACTTTCCTATCCCTGCTCTCTGAAGACATTGCTCATTTTCAGACAGTCATTTAGACACATCAGCATTCATGTAATTCACAATCCACAACTTTGTTCTGTGCACGTAACCATTTAAGTTCTAGTTGCCAGTAAACATGAGTCTCAGAATATTTTAAAGCAACAGCAAAGCACATTCACACATAGGTGAGACGGCAGGATCAGCAAGTCACCTAACACTGTGGAAGGCAATTTATTTTCATGTATTTTAACTGTCAGTCTGTCTTGTCCCCAGGTATTCTGAAGCCCTTAGCAGGTGATCTGAAGTTCAGATTAATTAAATTGAAAATCAATTATAAAAGGGAATCAAATATATTTTCAAATGCCAGTAGGCACCCCCTCAAAGCACCTAAACAAAGCGAACACACATATAAAGAAAAAAGTACATATATTACTACAAATCAGAGAATTCTTTTAAAATGTTTCAATTTTCTAAAGAAAGGGATGTTTATGTAGAAGGACATCAATGCTGGACACAGTAGCCACCCAAGTGCACAGCAAAATATAGGGGATTTGTGCCTATAGAATGACCCTGTCCCAAATATTATATTAAAGAAAAAAATAAAAGCAGTAGGGAAATGTTAAATAATATTAGAAGAGAAACATGCAGACTCCAATACATCAACTTCCATATGCTTAACTACAGCACGGACTCCCTGTGTTGCACCAGGAAAAGCACTTGTACAAAAGCCCCATATGTGAGTCTGTAAATCTGGCCAACGAATGCAGAAGGAATCGCTTCAAACAGGAGAAGAATCACCCAAAATCCCAAGGCCAGGATAAGATACTGAAGAGCTACCGAGATGGAAACTGTTCAGTTTTAAGTACTTCTGGTTTTCTCTTACTTCATTCTTCACAATTAGATCACCTCCATCAGCAATTTCCACTGCTGGTTTATCACCTCAGCTCTCCACCAACATTACCCTAGCTCATCTGATTTAGTTTCTCATCCCTTCTCTATTTTCTGTTTCTTAGATATAATCAGGCTTGGCTTAAAGTCATAACAGTTTTTACTTTCTTCTTGGGATTCCAGAGAATTTTTATTTGCTCCAATTAATCTTATTTTAGCACAATTATAATCTGTGTTCTATAGACTGCAAGAGTCCCAGTACTCCTAACATTAAGGGACACATCATTTTAAGCTGAGAGGTATAGTCTCTCCTAGTCAGCCTTGCTTCTGCTAGAAGTGAACTAAGGCAATAAATGAAAAAAACCAAACAGATAACAAAAAAAACCCAAACAATCCCAAAAAACCAACCACCAATCACCCCAACTCTAATGCCAGGGTGACAGCCGAGTATAAAGTAGAAATAGCAAAAAGATGGGAATGCAGATAAAGCCAGCACAACAGGAGGGTGTTTGGAAGCAGCTGCTTGGTGGAAGGAGATTTACACAGAGAACGGACTGGGTAAGAAAAACGCAGCCTAAGAGCAAGAGAAGGAAGCAAATGTTTCCTTTTACAGCTTCTGCACCAATTGCTGTTACACAGTTAAGCAATAGAGACCCATGTTTTGCATGCGAAGCATTGCAGTCATCCGCAACATTTTTTCCTAGAAACCAGTTTCCACAACAGGAAATTTCAGCCTTTTTGCCTATAACAAAAGTTAAAATGCAGATGGAGAAAGGAGAGAGAAGGGGATGGCAAATGGATCAAAATGAAGCAAAGGACAGGATTAGCTTATTTACTACAAAGATAATGTGACTATTGCAAATAAACCAGACCATCCTAAATGGCACTTGACAAGAATACAGACACTTTCCAGAGATTTTGCATCTGTTTTCTTATGATGAATTCACAAGCCTTATCTTGTCCCAATTAGGTACTTCATATAGCTCTGATGCCTCTGCCAACACAATTTACCCAGAACTCTTAATTAGCCTCACACACAAAAAAATAAACATATAATTACCAGACAAATTACATGTTCTGTAACTCCTAAAAGCAATTCATTACAGGAATGTTGTGCACTTAGAACAGATTACCTTAATTCTATTTTCTGTTTATCCAATTACAACTGTCGTTTCTAATTGTATTGTAAATTGTGTTGAGCTGGAAGGTGGCTATAAAATCCCTGATCTTTCTTCTTTCATAGTGGTTCGACATATGCAGTGTGTTTCCACTAGACACAAAATCGATGCAGTAAAAACAAAGCAGCCCTACTGTTAAATCTAGTCACATGGAGCGGCAAGCTGGTCAGCACATATAGACAAAACTTTGTATCAACAAAGTTACAGGCAGAAATCTTGAACCAAACTTTAGGAGACTAAAAAAAAACCACAAAAAAACAAAAAACCACACTGTCAAGAAAAGAAAACAAAAGGAAAAGATAAGCAGCTTCTCACCCAGCAATACCTTAAATGAGACATGTTTATAGAAATAACTTGCTCCAAGATGCACAAAAGGCAGGTTAGAAATAGTCATGTGCTCTGACCAGAGGCTGTGGAGCAAGACCAGCAGTGTTCTCAGTCGTGCTGCAGCAGGTAACTGGTGACAAGAAGAGTCCAGTCCATCTGCATTAAAAGCCTCAAAGGAAATTACTTTCCCAAACCTATGATGGAGACAGAAAGCCTAAAACACTGACTGAAGAGTCATCTGGTAATGAAGCACCTCCCCAGGAGAGCTTACTCAAAACGTAGATTAAGGGATACATAATTTTAAAGTTGAAAGGTCTTTGGTCTCAATCTGAAAAAATCTACTTTATCCAGGCTACTCCAAGGTGGGTGTGTCTGATCCCACCAGGAAATTACACTACCTTCAGCAAATTTAACACACTAAAATAGTACTCTCCATTCTGGGGAGTAGGTAAATCAATGTACTTGAAGGAAAATATTAGAAGTATGAAGATTACAACATTTTATTCTCTCACCCTTCCTCTCTGCCTTCAGCAAGGGAATCTGGAAGAAAGCAGGGAGAAGAACCTGCATGTACACCAAAAAAATGAGACCCAGCTTTCTCAGACCAGATCTTGCCCAAATATGAAACAAAAGATGACTTTCAAAAGAAAGAGAAGTAATTTTGGAGCTGTGTGTAGAACATCACAGTGTTTTAATTAAATCTCATCCACAGCTCTCCAATGTGCTGCTTAGTGCGTTACAGCCAAAAGGGACCGCACTTCTGCTTTGAACTTGTCCCTGTCCGAACACAGGGCAATCTTGCTTAGCATTCTGTTCTATAAATGTATTATCAAATGGAGATGTTTCACTGTTGCCCATGCACTAGAACTTTAGAACCAGAGTTTATGACCTCAGATATGTTGCTGGATTTCATAGGTCAGTTTAGTTCAGTCTCTGTGGCTGTTGAGGAGATCAGGTGAGTAGTAATAGATTATACAAACCATTTAGATAGATACATTTGTGAATTATTTCTTTAATCTCCATGTGAAGCTTAAAGAGACAATATTCAAACAAAACCTTAGTCACAAATTTGGAATAGAAACAGTTGCTTTTTCAAGAGATTAATCAACCACAAAGGTTAATCAGGTAACCCTATATGCTCCTCAGCCCACCCCAGTAGGCAACAATAGACCCCTCATGCTTTAGTCCCAGAAGGCACAGACCTTTCTCCAGAGAAATTTTGCTCTTCCCCAGATAAGAGATAACATGGACACCTGGGGCCTCCTTCTCCTTCCAAACACTCAGGCTTTTTGATCATTTAAGCTTCACATGTATGGAAAGTACAGGGGAAATTGCTGTTGGGAAAGATGAGACAGTGGTAAGTACATACCACTAACTTACAGCTGCTGGACACCAAGCAACCTCCATCTGCAACTTGGAATATCACATTTGCATATCAAGAAATAAGCTAGTTTTCCTGTTGGTCATTCAGCTTTTGTACTACATTTCTTCTACACACTGATTTCTCTCTGAAATATTCCCCCTTCTAACCAATCTTATTTTCAGTTCCGGTTTCACACAGAGCCTGTGAGTCTCAACCTTTCCCTGAGCCAACAGATTAAGTCTCAGGATAGAGGAAGATACATCACCACGGGCCTTCTAGCACAGCTTCTTTGAGTGCAAATACTCAAAAAGAAATGCTTGCTGGCTGCTATGCATTTACACAAGAGTGCAAAACCTTATCCTAGAAATAATGGGGACACCCAAGCATAATCCATGAGCAGCACTGCCTCTCCAGGGGCATGAGACCCCCCAGCCGAGTCTCCAACTTGAGAAGCCAGAGAGGCCCTGGGCTGGAAGGTGAACGTGCAGCATAACTGGAGCACTGCACTGAGAGAATCAAACCAGGTCCATTTTTACAAACTCTGCATCCAGCTTATGCACCTCCATTGCAAGCACAGGGTTTTTCTTTTAAGGACATTAAGTCTAAATCTAATATAAATAGCCAATGATGCTGCTACAGTTTTCTTTCTTTATTTCAGTGAAGCGCAGAAGAAAATCTCTCAAGGATTTAAACAAACTATATGGCAACAGATGGTGTGGAGACAATCCAGGCTGGGCTCCCTCGGCAAAATCCACACAACTCCATAGCACCAGGGAAGAGGGGAGGTAGACGAGCAAGAGGAAGAGGGAGGAGGGGGGGAGAGAGAGGGAGAGAGAGAGAAGAGTACATGCAAAGCTGGCCCAGATGATGACAGATTTCTAACAAATGAAGACAGTTGTGGACTACAGTTTCTTTATTCATCTATACAAAACTCTCTGTACCATCACTGATGTAGGCAGATCTACCCCACAGATCTTCCAACCAAGCCCAAAAAAATTATAAATAAATTCTTCAAATTAAATTGTTAGTTCAAATAAGTGACAAATATAAACCACACTATTAAACTGTCTATTCAAATAATCTAAGCATCCTCTCAAAAATAATTAATGGATGAAAAATGAAAAATATGTTTGACATGATATCAAGGCCCTTCTGTTCTGTTCACTGCATAATTTTGTTAGGAAGAATATTTTCAGTTATGTTCTCTGGATATATTCTGATTGACAGAAATGTCTTATGTGCTTTATAATAGTCTATTATTATTTTGTAGCTTAAAGGGAATAATTTTTTATTTTATATTTGAGAATGTCCTTGGCAAAAAAAATAAATAAATCCAAAGATGCAACCAGGAATGTCTACAAGCAGAAAATTATGCTGAAGATCTGTTGCCCTAATTTTACAGCTTTAGAGTCTGCTGTATTGTAATTACCTATATGCAGGCAACAGTTTGCAGAGATCGCACAGGTGATCTACAACAGTGACTTACTAGCAGTTTTAAAATGTTATTGCTCAAAACAAAGACACAGATTTCTATTTTCAAGAATTGTAAGAACAGACAGTTTGAAGAGAAAGAAAACAGTACCTTTGAGATGAAAATATATCACTCTTACTGCAAATGGCTAGATCCAAGTGAAGCCAAGTGCTCCTCTCTCCCTAAATAAGAGCAGTTCATAGGATCCCATCCTGCAACCTGGGCTCAGCTGCAACTGTGTCAACTCAAGCAAGCCACAAAAAACAGGAACTTACCTACACCTGAGCTACATCAAAAATCAAGTAAACTCTAGAAGATTTCAATTTCCTACAATCTGCTTATCAGTTACAGAAATTCCCAAAGACTATCTTCCTTCTACTTAGGAAAATTAAACCAAATATCCCTCCCTCCAACTCCACAAGAGTGACAGTTCAAGTCTACTTTCATGATATTCCACAAAATCCTCCATGCTTTTCTTTGCTAAATTAAGAGGGAAAATTTTGTGTGGACAACAGAATGAGGAAGAACATAATCATCTCAGAAATAGCTAGGAAAATCCTTTAGAAAAGAAAATAGAGCAGGGGAGAGAGAGCAAGAAAGCAAGGCTCACATTAATATAACGCTCCTCCAAGTTTTGAGACACAGCTCAAAGCAGCAAATGCTGCAGCTCTCGCTGTTAGAACTTTGCTTTCTCACAGCGATGACAGTACCAGAACAGCAGTGTCAACCAGCACGCTGTATCACAGCCACCTCATGCTCCCAGAGAGCTGGCTCCTGCTGGAGAAAAGCACAAGATATTGTACCCACTCACTTCATTCACCTCAGTAAGAAAGATGTCAAGCATATTTCTAATGATTTAATAACAGTGATTATGGCATATGTGTGTAAAAGGTACAAATGCAGAAGATGAGCCTTGTTCTAAAAATCTTTATGGATGTGCAAGGCAACTATATTTTAAAAAATACATATAGATTGACTTTTATGGACATGATCAAGTAAACAGATTTGCAAGAGGAGGTCAATGCTACCGTTTTTTTGCAGTTCAAAATAAAAATGAGAATATCTGAAAGTTACACTTCCCATAGCAGCACTAGTACAGCTAGATGGAAAGCAAATCAAATTCAACTGTTTCTTTGAACGGGGCAGAAGCTGGAAGTATTGTGTGCAATGGAATAGGGCAGGCTACTATATCTAGTCCTGAAACACCAGTTACATGAATATAGATATTTTTGCACTAAAGCATTTGTTAAACGACAGCTTAATCTCACAGTCTCTTGCAACGCTAACCAAAGTCAAAGTTAGTATCATGCTCAGGAGCATAGTTCTGTGCACATGCTAATAGCAGTTATCAGTAAGGGTAGGAATGAACAGTTAGAGAATTTAAATTTAAGATTTTCTCTAAAAATTCAGGACTGCTTTTACAAGCCAACCAGATGAGCTGGACAGAAATCTGTAAAACACATATGGAAGACATGCAAATTGATGAGCACATTCCATGAAGTATGATCTCCAGAAAAGATTCTACAATAAAAACCAAACCAAACACCCCCCAGTATTCATCACAACAGTTTTTAAAGCATAAGAATTGAGGCACGCTTATGCATAGTGCATGTGTGAAGTGTGGCTTTAGAACTTTTTTTTTTATGATCACTGTGCTATGAAGACACGTGGCAAAGTAGTAAGATGTGTAGAGGAACCTTAAGAGCTGTGTACAAAGTTGTCTATGGATAAGGGAACATAAATTCTCAGTACCAGAGACGGGAGTCTGGGTGTGCTCTGACCAAAGTTACAAGGCTGGGCTTAGAGTTCTGGTTTGCACAAGTGTGGTATGGTTTTGGTGCCTCAGGAATGAGGAAAACCAGAGCAATTCCAGCTATATCCATAGTGAGCTGAAAATGACAGGTAATGCAAACATCTGCAAGTATTTCAGTAAAATACCTGAAAAATACCCAGCAAAAGAATGAAAAAGATTTAAAAGTACAGTTTCACTCACTACTTACTCACAGTTAGATGTCGTCATAAATATTCCAGCAGCACTATGGGACTCGGGGGCCTGGCAGATGAGTTGAACATGAGTCAGCAGTGCACCCTTCCGGTGACAGAGCCTAACCAGGCTGCAGCAGCAAGGGCACAGCCAGCTGCTTGTGGAGAGGGATGATTCCCCTCTTCGGTACTCGTGAGGCCACATCTGCAGTCCTCTGTCCAGTTTTGGGTTCCCCATACAAGATACCAATACACCTGAGTGTGTCCAAAGGACTGGAGTGCAGGAGGTGCAAAAAAAGGCTGAGGGAACTCTTTTGCCCAGAAAAGGGACAGGTAAGGGCGGGTATAATTGCAGCCTACACCTACACAGAGACAAGAGTTGGACTCAGAGACTCACAGCAAAAGAACAAGAGCCTGTGGTCACGGTACAGAGGGAAATTCTAATGAGCTATAATGAAAATATTTGCAGTGAGAAAGGTTAAGCACTGGAACATTATGGTTGAAAGACACTAAGTATTCCTGGATGTAATTATAATGCATAGGGGCTTTTTTCTCACTTCTAAAGGAAACAAATCTTTTATTACTGTTGCAGAACTAACCATGATGTTCTGTTTTAGAAAGGCATCATAAAGACTTTCATTTCTAATGATAGCATGTAGTGAAACAAATGTAACTAAGTTTAAAACCAAATGCTCAACTCAGGAAACATTCTTAAGTAATGTTTGGTTTGGTATCTCTTGAATGTCAACAGATCAGAGATGAATAAACAGCCAGTCTGTTTCCAGCATCCTCCAAGGGATGCTAACGCACAGCGGGTTGGCACAGATGCCCCAGACACAATTCTCATCTTGTTTCAGCAGACTATCCTACATCTGAATATGGTTTAAGTCCATGGCAGAATTGAGGACCAAAGCCAAAGAACAGTTCATTGGCAAGAGAGCTCCTGCTAACAGCAGCTGATAAAATCGGCTGGAGGCAGAGCACGTGGCACTGTCCAAAGGGTCACTCTACGGCGCCGTCGGGATCACGTAGGTACCGTACACCCTGAAGTGTTACACTGGCTTATTGGTAAGGTTTTGACAGCAGATGTCAGGTGAAGGCAGATCAGCCTTCAGAAAACATTTCAGTTTTGTTGGCTTCACATGCCTGTCAATTTTCAGCCTATATCAAGCAACATATCTCTTCAGCTGGTGCAGGGAAACTCGAACCAAACTGAAGCAGAGTATAGACAGCTGGGCTGACGGAGGAGGCAGTCTCAACTACGCACCGTTCACAGCAGATGTTCACACGGGGACTCAGTACTTCAAAAGCTGTATGTCCTGCATTAATCACTGCATACTCCAAATGTCTGCACAGCTCACACTTAGAAACTAGAACAACTTTTTCTTTGGAGAGAGATGGCTCTGTGAGACTCACATTGACATGGTATTTATTAGCTACAGAGAATATGGTAAGCTTACCTACTCCGAGTCATTCCAGTAAAGTCTTTAGCAGTATAGAGCATTACAGATGACTTCTCATTCTGTGCTTTCCACTTAGTTTACAATTAAGCATCATAAAACAACTACCTTGCACAGAACTCTTGTGCCACCTTTTTGTCACCCGTGCTTTGTAGACTATAGACAAGCAGGTACTACACATGCCCATATTTTGAAGTAAAAGTCATCTAAAACAGTACCAGCACAACACCACAGAGGAGGAAAATATCTGTTAGAGCCACACAATAAGGACATAAAAAAATGGCCTTATTAGAGTGCCAGGAGTGGGACCAAGCATCTTTTTTGCATATCCAGCCACCTCAGTGTAGGTGACAAAACAGAAGACTTGAAACACCGATCAACTTCACAATTTAGCCAACACTTGTGTGTTTCAGCTAAAATCCTGACACTGACTTGGAAGAGACATGTTACATTTCCAGTCCTTCTCCCTCAGACTTCATTTCCTTTGCCTTTATGACAGCACTGTGAATTTCACCTTCAGCTGACAGGAATTCTTTCCTAAATGACTGACACATGCAAGTCTCATAACTGCAATGTTCCAAACCCAGCTGCAAAACACTGCACATTGCAAAAGCCAAGTTAAAAATTAAGGCAATTTTAGTCACATGAACAAACAATTCATTCAGCCAGTTCAAACTATTGAAGACAGCTCTGTCAGATTGTCTTAACGCACAAAAGAACAATTTTCATTTCCTGAGTGGAATCACAGAATGTCAGGGATTGGAAGGGACTTCGAAAGATCATCTAGTCCAATCCCCCTGCCAGAGCAGGATCACCTACAGTAGGTCACACAGGAAAATCACAGAAGTCAAGTTTCAGCATGAAAACATTTTCTTAGCAAACTGTGATAACCCCTAAAATCAAAGACTGCGATATAATAATTACAATATTGGCAAACTGTTAACTTACTGAAACAAGAAAAATGCAATCTCTTTCATTTTCTAGTGGCTCCTACATAAGAGTAAAAAAAAAAAATACATTTGTATCAGTAACATCTGCATCTGCTACCAAGCATGAAGCTGATTCCGTAAGGACTTCTGACAGTATTTCATCACTCAGCACTAGCTAGGATCTTCAAATGTTCTTATACTGGCATAGAAAGTTAAATGATATACGTATCAAATAAAATTCCTAAATATATATATATAAAGCCAGCTTTACAAAGACGGGTAAATGTGCACAGTAATTTTAAAGCACACAAAATAACTGCCTCTGTAACTTGGTCACCGCAATAACATTTAAGATAGTAGCATTGACTGTAATGATCTCTCCATATAAATCAAGATGTCAAACTCATTGTTACAGAATCTCTGCTATAATTCAGCACTTCTTGTATGACATAAATTCTTGTATGACATAAGCCATTCAAAATACCAAGACAAATCTCTTACCCCAGTGGAAAAAGTCTTTCCCAGAGGTAAAAAGTTTGAAAAGTTCCAGGCTGATTTCTCAGTTGTAACTAATCATTGCATCTTTCCTGCTTCTTTTTCCTCCTCAAGTTACAAAACAATGTATCTGGACCACTTTATTTTTAGACAGATTCTGAGAGCTCTTTACTGTTCAAGTACTATTGAAAAGCCACTTATAAAGACTAAAAATATTTAATGAATAAGAAACCCTAAAGGCTACAAACATCAGAAAATAAGTTACAGTTAACATTGAACAGCCTGGTGAGCTGGAAAACCAGTAAACAACTCCCCACACTCGACCTCCCTTTAAGCTCTCATCTTTTCCACCACAGTGGGAGCTCCCCTCGGACTGCGAGACCAAGCAGCAGTCCATGCCAGAGCAGAGAGCTCAGTCCTGCGATGTGCTAAGCAGCTGGTGTTTCATAAACAGCAGCGATCACTTTACAAGACCAATGCTGCAGTGCCACCAAGGATTTTTAAAAAAAATGTTACAATGTTAAGGAAGATGAGATGGGTACCAGTCAATCGTGTCATTCCACAGTCTCAAAACAGATTACATAAAGAGATGTTTTCAACAAAACAATTTGTCATTATCTCCAGACAATGCCAATGAGGATTTCATGAACTACAGTAGGAGGTTAGAAGTATCTAGTTAGCAAAAATTTATTTTAATATAGTGAATACAAGAGCTGGTTCAAGCTTGCAAGACTACTGAATTTATAGACTGTAGTGGATCACAAAAGTCCAGTTTAATATGATTGTCCTATTACAACTACTGTTCTTAAACACATTCAAGTCTATTGCTTGGCCCTTCTTATAAGCACTGCAGCACATCTGCTTACGATTTTACATCTTATCCCCAAAATAATTTTATTGACCTACTATTTTAAGGTTGTTTTTACAGCCATATGTCGTATTTTCTAGTAAAACTTCTAAACTGACCAGCATTCAGTGTGCTAGAGAGTAAAATTTCATTAGGACTGCTTTTACAATGGACAGAAAGTTGGGCTTCAGGTCAGAACTCCAAAATATTTCAGAATATTTGAAGAGGGACCGAGAACACTGCTCCGTATGTTTTTTCATTTTTTAAAATACAGAGACACAATTAGAATCATCCTTTTTGAACTGCTTGCAGTGACTATTCATGATAGAGATCAACACAGTGAAGTATGTTAGACTAGCAAAAGCTTTTAATAAATTTCCTACCTTATCTGCCATTATCATGGAGGCTCCACCGTGAATTCCAAGAATTGGAATAGAAGTCTGAGAAGAAATAAAATCCAAAATCTGAGCTACTGCCTCCTGATCTGTATCATCTCCAAAAACCACTCCATGGATCTTGGTGCCTGACATCAGGTCGCAAACATGTGTTATGATGCTCTTAGGGTCAGTCTGGTTCACCAGAAGGGTCACTACATTGATATCAACAGTTACATCTGCTGCCATCTCCCTGGTCCAGAGAGCTCGGATGTCTCTCTCTGTGATGTACTTGGTCCTTCCCAGAATCACTGCAATGTTCAGGATGGGATAACTTTTCTCCACTCCACAAACAAGATCCAAAGGTGCCAGAAGAGCTTGGAGTACCAGGAGAGCACAGCCAATTTTCCTCATCTTTGCCAGCTTTACCCCCTGTAAAAGCAATCACATTGTATGAGAAAAACAACAGAAAGGAAAAAAATATATACTGTATATCTCCAATGAACGTTTTAAACAGAAAGCTTCTGGACACAATGTAAACTTCAGCAGCTTTCTATAATACATTCTTCACTGTAGTTTCAATTCAAGACTCTTAAATCTCCTCAAAAAATTGGTTTGCCAGTAACAGTATTACAACTGATCTCCTGCAAGCAAGGCAAAAAGAAGTAGCACAGGTTCAGAGAAAGACCCATTAAAATTCTTCCAGGATGACCAAAATTAAAGTGACTGAAATAATTAAAAAAAGACATTATCATCCTTCTCTTTAACCTTGCCATCCTAAACCAGGCAAAACAGAAATCTATTTTCCTTTGTCCCGAATGTCTATTTAAGATCTAGTCACACACTAACAGGAAGAGGTGCTTTAGCTCAAAATGAGAGAAGCGAGCCAGAGGACTGCTGGAAACCCCAGTCCACATACTCCATACATCTCACAGCATCCCAGAACCATGCTGTTTTATTTCCGAAGATCTCTCTGTGCTGCTCAAGCACGGTCTACTGCATTTCTGGAACAGACTCAGAAGCACGATATTCTATCTTTATTCTTCTCCTTCCTCTTACGCAGCATTCGCTTGAGCATTTCAGAACTGCCGATCTCAGACACAAAGTTTTCACTGGTGTTGAAGGGGAGGGTGTTCTGTAAATGAGCATCACTGCATTGGTTTACTTCACATCTTCACTGAATCTCTGTAGGGGTTTGAATATAGGCAGAGTAGGATGAGGAGAGAGATGAGCCACAGAAGTGATCTGAACCATCTGAAGGAGGGAGAAGAGGGAGAGCAGGTCTGACTCTGCAAGATCTCCCTCTGTTTCTATGCCCCAGGGGATTTCCACCCCCATAACTGGCTCTGTGCTAGCTGCAAGAAGGGAGTCCCTGTGCCACATAAAGCCAAGCTTGTTGCAGAGCGTCACCAGAAAACACTAGCGGGG
>NW_010312761.1:208420-208750 GCF_000700745.2 Antrostomus carolinensis
TGCCAGCTCTATCTCCATCATCAATCAGAATCATCTGCTGCTGAAACACACATCAAGACAAGGGCTTGCTGTATCATCACCTCCTTCCGGGGCAGCCCAGGAGAGGAGCCCTTGAGAGACCATTCCAGTGCACACCAGTGCCCCGGTGCTCCCCAAGTCATTGCACTGCGGGACAGGTTCCCGCCGCCGCAGCAGCACGGAAAGAGCTGGAAACGAACAAACCGAAACGGCGGCAGGCACGAAGCCGCTTCAGCTCCTTCAGACCCCAGGAAATAATAATGATTTAATAACAATTATAACAATAAACAGCACAGACACCCTCCACCCCCC
>NW_010312762.1:0-2432 GCF_000700745.2 Antrostomus carolinensis
TTTTTTTTTTCTTTTAATTATTACACCTGAAAGTAATTTTTATAGCAAAATAATAGTCCATTCATTGCTCTCTCAACAGCCAATAGAGGGGAAAAGAGTTGTCTTACGAGTCTACTTGTGCCTTAGCTATCCACCGCTCAAAGCCCAGAGGCAGCAGGAAAGTAGCTCATGCTTAAATACACCTCTGAGAAGGGAGAAGCAGAGGAGGCAGCTGTGAAGCTATAGAAACAGGGAATGGTTTCAGATACTTCAACACCATACTGCAGTACTGAGCATCTGGATGATATTATGAATGTAGCAATGATTTTTAAAGTGCTTTCTCTTGATGACCTGATGGATGTGGTTCCAAGAGAGTGCTGAAGCAATACTTTAAGTAATATCTATATAAACTAGACCCAAACTATTCTCAAGTTAATTTACTTCTTCAAGCTTTGAGGGAGTAAAACTGTTAACTTCAGAAGAAAAGATTTTCTTCCCATACAGTGTTTTCTATGTCCCTTGTAAAAAGCAGCTATTTCTGACAACCTTGAATTGAGGTTATGGACGTAATTTGGAAAGAAGCCACTCTTACTTATCCACTAGGTTGCCTTGAGTTGATCCTGTTTGTCTTACTTCAGTTTCATGCAGCAGCTGAAAACAGCGATATTTTGCTTGATGAAGCAACTGTCACAATTAATTTGAGCTGCTAAACTGAAAAGCTTTTTGGCAGTTTCAGATCTGTCAGTCTTTGGTAATGACAGTTACCAGTACTAGATATCTGGTATTCTACCTTGTGCTTCATGTAGGATTTGAAGGGAAGGGCACTTAAGAGCATGAGTTGTAGCAGGGCATTGGGATGCTCTGATGGGTGATGACAGGCTGGGGCAGATACAGATGCACTATCAGAATGAGAAATGGTTACTTTTTCTTGGAAAGCCTTTTCTCCATCTGTCTGCTGCTAACAGGAGACAGTGTAAGCTTGTAAGTTGCTAGATAAGAAGAAATAGAAGAATTTTAATTTTTTTTTAAAGAACCATTTGATTAAGAAACAGAAAAGCACTTAAAATCTTAATTGACTACTGTGAAATATGCAGAATGTTTTAAGGAATACAGGAAAATAAACAATAAAATTGTTGGAGATGAAGACAAAACCAACAAAAACAAATACTACTACAGATTTCCTATAAAATTGATTTTAGAAAGAATTGGTATTTTCCCTTCCTCTGAAATGGATAATAAATGATTAGCAACATGGAAAAGAAAAGAAGACAAAGCTTAAATACTTTGAAAGTGATGAATAAACTTGCCATACTTAGGAAAGTTGGCCTAACCTGAGTGATTTAATGTTGAGACTTTGACAAAATTAAAACTAGGCACACTTTTTCTGCTGTCAGAATACATAAGCACACTGCCATGGCAGCTCAGCACCATCTCATCCCTTTTTGCTTCTTTGTTCTTTTTACAGACACTTTTCAAAGCACTGCACTTCAGCAACGGTTTCTCATAGCCATATGCCCCTATAAATCAAGGGGAAAGTGTCTCAGAGTAGCTCACAAGGTTGCTGCAGGAAGGAGGTGCTCTGTCCTTGGACATCCTAGCTCAGTTCAGATAGGCACAGTCACTCAAGACACAGCTATTTGAGTAGGGATTTGCAGCGTGTGCATCCAAATCAATGTGATACTCATTTAAGATAGCTCGGTGATAACAACATTCACTTCATTTTAATCTGGTACTACATCCAGAAAAGCACGATGTCTACAAAACAGAAGTAGCTGGATGCTTGATTCCTTTGCTTAGACAAATACAAATTCAGTCACAATACAAACTCAGGCAAAAAAGAGAATCTAGTGACAAGGACAATGTAATACAGACAACAGCACAGACAACTTAATCTACCCTGAACATCACCTTCAGATGCATCTTATTTAAAAAAAAAAAAAAAAAAGGGTTGCCAGCTCTATTTAAACATTGCAATGAAAGGTTCGTCTACATGAGTGTGGGTAATTACCAGTCTGCTATTCAGATCTGTGCTCTGTAAAAGGAAAAAAAAAAAAAAAAAGCAAAAGCAATCAGAGAATCATAGATTCGTTTGGTTGGAAAAGACCTTTGAGATCATTGAGTCCAACCGTACCTGTCCACTACTAAACCATCTCTGAACACCTCGTCTACCTGTCTTTTAAATCCCTCTAGATATGGTGACTCAACCACTTCCCTAGGTAGCCCATTTCACTGCCTGAGAACCCTTTCAGTGAAGAAATTTTTCCTGAATCCATACACCCCTCAGCAGAACAGAAGCACATCAACCTAATACACCTTTTGCTCTTGCTCAAGACATCTGCAGCTTGACTTCCTAAACTATATAACTGTATTTCACAGAATCCCAGAATGGTGGGGGTTGGAAGGGACCTCAGGAGATCATCCAGTCCAACCCCCCTGCCAAAGCAGGTTCCCTA
>NW_010312762.1:2481-24909 GCF_000700745.2 Antrostomus carolinensis
CTCCACTCCCCCTCTGGGCAGCCTGTCCCAGGGCTCCGGCACCCTCACAGGAAAGAAGTTTTTCCTTAAGTTTCTCTGGAACTTCTGGTGTTCCAGCTTGTGCCCATTGCCCCTTGTCCTGTCACTGGGCACCACAGAGAAGAGCCCGGCCCCATCCATTTGGCCCCCACATTTCAGATATTTATAGATATTGATCAGATCCCCAAGGTATTTGACACCTTGCTAACAGGCCATTCAATTTCCCCTCCAGTTGGGCAGCTGGCAAGACGAGCCTGTGTTTGTCTGTAAGACAGAGCTTGTTTAGACTCTTGTGTTTTTTGAGTGGTGAAAAGAGAGTTCAGGATCCTAAATTTGAGTATCACAGCCTCAGTTGGCGTAAGGCAATAGAACCTTCATCAGCAAAATAGGAATTTAAGACATCTGTATGAAATTATCTACAACTTGTCCAAAGTATACAGGAAGCACTGTAGAAAAAGGCCATCATGAAGGATGAGAAAACACTCCATTCCTATTCACCACATGCAGATACTCACACTAAATATTAAATAGAAGAGAAACTAAATGACAGTCGGTGGTTACCTGGGCAAACCTCAGTGAAGGGTTAGCTGGCAAGGGTCTTTCAGGCACAGCTTGATGACACGGCAGCTGGGGAAGGGGTGGGAGGACACGCTGTGGTGTTTTTAACGGTGGCAAATCGTGTGTCTTCACAGGGTTACTAATGTCAATGATCTGATACGGCAGTGGTCTCCTTGGACCATCTCTCTGTAAAAACAACCCCACCCCAAACAAAAGATATAAACTTCAAGAGTTGACATAAACATTGCTACTTGAAAATGTAAGTTATTTGCTTGCTTTTCTCTTCTACTCTGCTTTTATCTACCTTCAACACCTCTGCAACCAGAGAAGCAATTAACAGCTGCCAGAGTCCTCCTCAAGCACTAATCCTTCACCATTTAGACACAGTGTTCTGCTCTAAGCCAGCTGGCTCTCTCCTAGAGATTAAACTATATTTTTTTCCTGCACTTGACATCTCCACCTGTCTAAAATTTGGAAGCCATAAATGTATTTTGAAGCCCACATCAACTCCCATTTTGCATCTTGTTAGTTCTACACAATATTAATATCATGTAATAAATAATAGAATCATAGAATGGTTTGGCTTGGAAGGGATCTTAAAGCTCATCCAGTCCCAACCCCCCTGCCATCAGCAGGGACACCTTCCACTAGACCAGGTTGCTCAAAGCCTCATCCAGCCTGGCCTTCAACACTTCCAGGGAGGGGGCATCCACAACTTCCTTGGGCAACCTGTTCCAGTGTCTGACCACCCTCACAGTGAAGAATGTGTTATAATAAATTACTTACATGAGATTTAAAATATATAATATGCTTTTTTATTAAAAAAAAGAAAAGCCCCCAAAACAAACTATTTAGGGACTCACTTTTTGTATGTTTGTATTTTGTGGCTTCCTGATGAGATTTTTACTGAGAGACGTGGTGTGAACATGATTAGGCTCTGATGAACTGGAAGGCCTTGCTGGGCTCACAGACCTGCAATACAAACATATATTTATTGAACACAACATTCTGCTTTCTAACAGTTTTTTAAACAATAGCCTCTTTTCCGAATGAGATTTTGCAAGGACTTTCTGACTTTTCATAGTAAACAAGGAAAGTAAAAATTGTCTAGCGCTCCTGCAAGAATAAAAATAAATATTGATTTTTTGGAAACCAGTAGTCTGTTAAATTAGCTTCTGCAATCTGTGGAAATGCAGCTTTGTAACACCCAAGAGACTATTCTAATGAATCTAGCATTTAAACAGTAATGACCTCAAATATGAAAGTTTCGGCTCACTCGACCGAGTTTAGATAAAAGGCCATGCAATGTAATGAAACTATTTGAAGCAAATGAAAATAAAGTTAAGACTTCCTTCACTTCTTAATTTTATTTTTTATTTTTTATCACAAAAGAGGTATATAGTCAAACCAAAACCTACATTATTTACTGACCATCAATCAAGTTACACTAAACCAGAAAAAACACTGTTGTTAATACCAGGAGAATATTTTTCTGGCTCTTTCTAACATACCCACGGTGAGAGCTGCCACGTTTACAGCTAATTTCTACTAATATCTATTAGAGCATAATTAGGGAAAATAATCATACCTTAGTTTCTCTATTGTGGTCTTTTTACTTGTAAACAACCATCTCATGAAAGTCTTCCTTTTCAGATACATGATTGATCCCGCAAAGATAAGGCACAGAATGGTTACCAACACTCCTATGGTTAAACTCTTATTATCTGGAACAAAAAAACCATAGAGTTAAGTTCTGTCAGGAGCCATCTTTACTGAAATGTGTTGTGGACACGGACTGGCCTGGGTTTCTAACTGCAGTGCAGGTGAAGTGAATAAACTATGAATTAAAGACCAATAAGCTCTTATTTCTTCTATCCTAATGCTTAAATTTTGGCCGGTTTTAAAGCTCTTTCTTTAACACTGGGGGAAAATTGGTTTAAATATAATGTTGTAGGTCCCTTCCAACTGAACTATTCTATTCTAGTCAGATATCTGGGTCCAAATATCTTGGAGATATCCATTCTTGGAGAACAAGTCTTACAAAGAGTGGCTGAGGGAATTGAGGTTGTTGAGCCTGGAGAAAAGGAGGCTGAGGGGAGACCTTCTGGCTCTCTACAACTCCCTGAAAGGAGGGTGTAGAGAGGTGGGGGTTGGTCTCTTCTCCCAAGTAACAAGCAATAGAAGAGAGGAAATGGCCTCAAGTTGTGCCAGAGGAGGTTTAGATAGATATTAGGAAAAACTTTTTGACTGAAAGGCTAGTCAAGCATTGGAACAGGCTGTCCAGGGAGGTGGTGGAGTCACCTTCCCTGGTGGTATTTAAAAGATGGGTAGATGAGGTGCTGAGGGACATGGTTTAGTGGTGGACTTGGCAGTGTTGGGTTTATGGTTGGAATTGATGATCTTAAAGGTCTTTTCCAACCACTACAATTCTGTGATTCTGATTCTCTGAAATATGAACATCGACATGTACTCTCTGCACCTGTGTTCAGGTCCTGCTTAGGTTGCCATCTGCACATGAGGCCATAAGGTGTATGGGCTGTTGGCCTCCTCCAGACACCCTCAGTCCATAGCAATGCAGACTGGCACCTTCTTCAAGGGCTGCCTGCTGCCAGGGTGGGAGAGAGAGACAGAGGCTGAAAAGGAGAATAAAGGGACAGAAATGCCAAGATCATGGCTTGGGGGAAGTGCAAGCTTCTAAATATTCTGTCCCTCAAACATAAGCAGTAACTAGCTCCTTTCTAACCATGTTTGAAGGGTCTCATTGTGCTTCAACACTGCACAAACAGTCTGAAATCTGCACTAGTGTAGTCCAGCCCAGACAGCTGTCAAGTCAAATCTGGAGGTAAGCAAGGAGCCGAAGGAAAGCAGTGGTGGGTGCTCTCGGAGGGATGCTCTGCTTAGCGAGGGGCTGCAGCCTTCTGGACTCGTTTCAGTTTTCAGAGTGCTTGAAGCTGCTTTAAGTACCTTGCTGGGACCTAAGCAAAGCACACTGGTGAAGTGAACCCTGACTAGATGACTTGCAGCTGAAAAAAAGCCTTATTTTTAAGAAGAGGATGTCGTGATCCTTCAGGACTGCTGACCTAAAAACCACACACTCCCACAGCAGGAGAAAACATCTTTAATGTTTTCTTGGGTAACCTATCATCACTGTCTCAGTCTTATCCTGATGGATTTTCAGCCAGCTGGCTCTCGTCTACTGGTCTAAGCTCACTGGGAACAGAGTGAGCAACACTGACCCAACAAACTACACGTGGGGCAGGATAGGGCATGAAGTGCCAGGCTTTTTACCTTATAGCACTGCAGAATAACAAATCCCTCACCATGTCCAAAAGATTAATAAATGAATAAGCTAAGATTTGCAATTTAAATTAATTAACTTCTCTACATAACCAATATTTAAGGCTTCTTTGTAAGAAAAATAGAGAGTAGCAAACACATACATTTATTCTAAGTCAGCTGGGTAAAATCAGTTACTAAATACTAATGAGGCCATGTGCCTTGTTTGACTAAGATGAAAGTATTTTATTGAACTAATCCTTCTGTAATTTGATTTAGAGATGTGCAAACTGCTCAGATCATAATCCAAACCTCTCCATCAAGTGTTCACATTTAAATCCAAGTGCCAGCGATAGAAAATTAGGTCCTCTAGCAATTTCCATATTTGTTTATTCTCAGTATTATTGAATGTAGCACCATCTTTTGAGAAAAATGGTGAAACTACCACACCATATTAAATGATTTTTAAAACAGTTTTCTGTTAAACTGAAGAGTTGACTTACAAAACACAAAACACAAGAATTATCTAAGATATCCTGTATTTGTCTTCTCCAGTTAGTGTTGTCTATGCTGCACATTATTAGAATAGATTTTGTAGTTCTCTAGATACTTAGCTTTCAGGTAAACTGAAAAAGGATGACAATGCTTTAGAGCAAATCTTGAAAGAAAACATTTAACACACAAGTAATCACACTTGTTCAGTGCCTGAGCATGGTTTCTCTGCTATCTTACCAACCTGTAGGTATTTAAACAAAAGATCTTTCAACAGTGAAACCATAATGTGAAGCTTTGTCATGGAAATGACCGTGATGTCATAAATCCAGTATTACAATTCACTGCAGGATCTGGCATGTAGGGAATACAATCCATTTTAGTTTTGAACAGCATAATTCATATGAAAACATGCAGATCATTTTCCAGCAAGTTTTAGTTTATCTATGTATATGCGAGCAGACCGCTTGTCCTGTCACTTACTCAGACATAAATCAGAACCTTCTCTGTGGAAGTCACTAAAGTTACAGTACTCTGGAGAAAAATTGGCCTGTGATGGTTATCAAATCCTATAAAAGTTCACAATGTGTAGAAATTATTCCTTCTGAGGTTGTCCAAAGTTGAAAGAAGACACTATAGCCAATGTTCTGCAGACTGAACAAGGGGAAATTGAAATACAAGTTCCAGAAAATGCACATCTCCTACTACTATCATATGTGAGGGCAACTTCTAGTAAATGTGTGGAAACTATCTATAAATTGTAGTTTTAATCCGATACAGCTAGAAATCTGCTATTTTCCAATAGCATGCAAAAGATCCTCCTTGGAAGAACAATATCAAATATATTTCTGATTTTTGATTTGCATTTATCATCATTGCAATATCCACTCTTCATCAGGCACATAGCTATAGCAGCAGGTTGTGCATACAATAAAGCATTTCTATCCTGATGCACTCAGGGGAGAACACTGCAGCTTGCCATATCTCAAGGTGAATCCAAGAGTACTGCAACATTCATCTACCATGGCAACAGGATTAGCTCAAGTGTGGGAGTTAACTCCTCATCCTCGGCTTAAATCAATACCTTTTCGTACTTATTGCAGTGAGCTACTAAACTTGACCATGTATTTTGAAAAATAAAAGAAAGGCAAAGAAATGCGAAGAAAAGTAAAGAAAGGCAAAGAAATGCAAAGAAAAGTAAAGAAAGGCAAAGAAAAGAACTCACCAGAACCACCGTGACTTCAGTTATGCAAGAAAATCCATGCACTCAGCCTGCCTTGGCTGTGCTTCATGAAATTGTCAAGTTGGTGACAATTGGTGACACTGCCAATGCGTTTGGATTAATCTCTTTGATTTACTGACTTATTTCCCAATCTTGTAAGCTCATTGCTTACACGACGACACTTTTTATTTCCACTCTTTATCACAGAAACCACAAGTAAAGCATTAATTACTACTAACCTGCTTGTCTAATTGGTCCGCTGTCCACGCTGCCACCAAAGCCTGGCTTGTCACAGTACGGGGGAGCCCAGTCTGCCTCACAGTGACAGTTCTTTTTATTGTTGCAGACCTACAAAACAAGACAAATGACCTACCCATGCAAAGGATTACCCTATACATCTGAGAGCAGCAGTGGCTGATAAGGCCTCCTAATCAGATGGTGACACATCTGAAAGAAATAAAACTTACAGAAGAGAAGAGATGTACTGGTATCTGCCCATTGGCAAAACTGAGAGGGCATAGAGCAACTCTGAGTGCAAGACACCGCGGAGGAACAGGGATCTTAAAAATGCATTATTTCTTTGGCAGGTAATTGTTTGAGTTGCACCAGCTGACAACTTCAATAATATAAGGATAATCACACACCTCTTAAGTCTTATTCTCTCTTTGCCTGCAGCAGCAACATTATCTGCTTTCTAACTTCTGCTCCCTCTGCCTTCACAGGAAGAATGCTGTTAAGGCTGTGAAGCTTTGTCAGCCCACTTGAGCACTCCTATCCATCAAGGCTTGCACTAGGCTGCATGCTAATTTTCCCACTGCTCAGTTTCCTCAGCTCCAAGATGAACCAGTTGCTGGAAGAACATGTGAAACTGGAACCAGAGTTGCAAAAACCCTCCCTTTGACATCACACCTGCACTGTCTATAAAGATACACCCCTCAGTGTCTTTAATCTGAGTTAAGGAACAACTAACAAGACTTGATTTACCAAAAGGCAAATCAGTCTGTTCAACCAAGTAACACGGTCTGTTCAATCAAGGAACAAGTGACAGGACAAGAGGAAATGGCCTCAAGTTGTGCCCAGGGCAGTTGAGATGGGATGTGAGGAAGAATTTCTTTGCTGAAAGGGTTCTGAGGCATTGGAAGGGGTTGGCCAGGGCAGTGGCGGAGTCCCCATCCCTGGAGGGATTGAAGAGTCGTGTAGACATAGTGCTGAGGGACATGGGTTAGTCGGGGACTTGTCAGTGTTGGGTTAATGATTGGACTTGGTGATCTTAAAGGTCTTTTCCAATCCAGGAAATTCTGGGATCCTGTGAAAAGCTCCTTGTAGAATAAGAGAGCTCCAAAGGACTGGAGACCATCATTAACATCTGCCTCTTCCCACTGCACAGAGCAGAAGGAGTGGGTAGACTCAGGTCTTTTTCCTCAGGAGGTCCCACAGTCCCAAACACCCATCAGGTTACTTTTATTTCCTTTTGCTACCACCCATATGTGACTAATACAGAGGCCAAAGCTCTGCGCTGTATCGACAGAATCCTGGAACTGAAAGGGCTAAAAAAAAAATGTCGTGCAGGACAGAGATGGCACAGTCACATGCTGAAATTGATTTTAAATAAAGTTTTTGGGCTTAGGGCTAGTTGTCAATATGGTTTTAAATTCTGTGCTAACACTGATCATCACTGATCTACCATCACCGTGGAGAAACAACACAGTAGATTAATGAACGGGTTTCTGAGTAAGACACTAGGTAGTTCACAGGAGTCTGCAAACACGCATTTTTCTGGCAAGGTCAGCTGGCAGCCTTTCAGAAAAGCAATACTGGCTGTGTCTGCAGAGTATTAAAATATCATTCACACAGCTTAGATTGGCCATGGTCATATAAAATGCAAAAAAAAATAAAAAAAGGAAAAAAAAAAAAAGATTTACTTTCCAAAGACAGCAAGATAATTACAAATATCATTCGTTAAGTGTTATGTTTAAAATTAAAGCACTACAGGAGTTCCCATCTACAATTCCACGAGGTCATTTTTTGCTACTCAGGAGTCACCATAAGTTCTTCATCGTACAGACGTACAGCTGCCAATCTCAGCTGATGCTCATTCCAGCACAATGATCACATGCAGCCCCATCAACACTGCACAGTTTTCCAAATGTAGGATGATAAAATAAAGTGAAATCAAATTAAAATCCCTTCTCAGGAGAGGACAGAGAAGTTCCTGTGTCTCTTCCAATGCAATTGCCACAGTTTTTCACAGAAACACACAGATCATCAGCAAATCAAGGTTAATAAGTCGTAGCTTGACACAATTAACATTTTTATAATATAAACTAGGTTTCAAAACACTTTGATATTATTAACTGATACCATCAAATTTTTCATCCTGCACCACTTTCATACCATGAAACTCATCAATATGTTTTCTCTTTATTTTAATACTTTTGGAAATGCTATTCCATTTGAATCTCAATTCAAATGCATATTTTTACTTCTCTGTATCCGCACAGAAACATTATTTTAAATGTTAATGGGAATTCTTCATGAAGGAAGACTTAAAATTGCTTTGAAGATGACAAAATTCCTTTTTATCACAGACTGTTAATTAAGAGCAAGATAATTACTACCTGATAAATATTTCTTTGTTAAAGAAAAAATAATTTCATTGCTTGCAGTTCATATAAGGGACACTGAAAATGGAAATACATAATGAAAAAATTATTGCAGTGACTTTGACTGATATATTACAATCATAGGTCCCAAAGCTATTACTTAAAATGAATTTTTGTCCAATGTTTATTGATTGATTGTAAAAAAAGTGTTCCTATAATGCTTACCCCACGTCCATGACACTTTGTTGCACATTTATGTACACCAAAAACGCTCGTATTCTGGCACTGGCGATTAAGGCAAATCTGTAAAACAAGAGAAAAGGTGTTTTAATAGGGACAGAACTGCTGGTGCTCACAAGGCATCATGTCCCTCTCCAGCTCTCTGTACATCTCCTCATCCATCAAGGGTTCTTTTAGCAGTTAAAGATTTCCCAATACACGCGCTGCATTGAGAACATTCCATTGACAAAAAGATAAGGACACCAGAATTAGATGTCGTCTTCTTCTTAAGCCTTTGTAAGTCTTCCAGGTCCAAATCTGTGGAAGCTGAATATCACTTTTGATTGGCGTCCTGGCCACTACTGAATTTCAGACATAGTTCATATCTGGTTAATACGCTGAGCTTGTGTAAATAAACACTCCCAGTTTCACTGAAGTGGAACTTGTAGTGAGCTGCTGGGCTTTGAGGTTTTTTTAAGCCAGTTTTAAACTCAGTAATTTGCATTTTTTGATGACTAGGAATGTATTGAGCAGGATTCTTTCCTGTGCCTAATCTGCCTGCATTCATGATTCAGGTCCTCTCGTGGTGTAAATTAGCATAGTTCAGTTTATATCAATAGTGCTTATTTTTACATTTAAATACTTATTTTTGCTAGTATAGAACTTGGAGCCAGGACAGTCTGAATATTTCACTGAGGCCATTGATATATATACGGGCTCATCATTGTTCTTCAGCAAAACTGAGACCTTTCTAAAAGTTTTCCCAGGCTAAACATTGTTTTTGGTGTCATATATATTTGGTGTCAAATATAAGCCAACCATATTTAAAGTGCAATAATAATCTTATAGGAAATGGAAGTAAACAAATAGCATATGTAAAGTAAGAAAATTTTCGTTTGTTTGTTTTCCAGTTATTACAGGTAAACTTTACCAATATAACTGAAAATTGAGTTAAAGCAAGATAAGTACCATCTAACAATACCATCAACCAACCAAATGAATGATGATGTCAGTAAGAAGATGTTATCCTACTCAAAACTGAAAAAAAGAAATTAGGACTGGAATAACTGTTACTATGCTGTGTTGACCAAAAAAACCAAACCAAACCAAAAAAACAACAAAAAAATGACTGCGCAATTTTGCTGCTGTTTAACTGCAGTTCAGTTCAGTAGTACAAAAAGTCAGTCACAATAATTAGCATTAAGCAGGGAATAGTGTTGAAGGAGACGACAGGGAGGCTTAATCAGGGCACTTATCCCCTGGGGAGAAGGAAAAATGGAAAGGAAATTAGAGTGAATTGGCATCAACATGCACACATGTAGAGAATATGGTCTGATTACAGCAGTATTCACAATTCACATATTCATAGTGCAGGAGCTTGCAGAATTCTGATCACATTAAAATGGCTGCATTTCAAATTGGGTATCTTCAGCTTAGAAAACTCAAGAATATTTAAATTCATATTCTTAATCCATAATACAAATGCACTAATGTCCTCAAAGTAAAACATATAATTTCATAAGTATTAGCCTGTGTATTCTATAACGGGTATGTGTATGATTAGATAGATTAGAAAGATTAAATACTCATTAGTAAAACATAATGGGGTGCTTTCCCAGCATAAAATTTTCTTTGAAAAGACTTTTTAGAACAGATTGACTTAGACATGTTGTAAGGGTTGTTTTCCTGTAACAGAACTGTAGTTTCACTAGGGACGTATTTTAAACCTGTTCCAAATGCAGGATGATAATCCAATATAATTCAAAAGCATCCAAAAATTCAAAGGTTTATTTGAATTTACCAGAAATTACCAAAGCACTTTTTTTTCATTTTTCTTTTTGCAAGTATTTCACTGAGAGTATGGAAACTTTTTTCATTTATGTAGTTTTGGACTCCTTTCCATTACTCCCCACTGTGAACTCATGCTTGTCTCCCACCTTTCTCTGTTCCTTTTCTCAGAAAAGAAAACCTAAGAATGAGACAGCCACACGAAATTTGGACTACATTCACATTGGATAATTCACAAAGTTTGTAAAATATGATTGCAAAAATTAGTTTTGGTGGCTGAACATCAATGAAAAATTATATTTTTCTAATAGTGCACACAGAGAGAGATTTTGCTGCAAGAAAAAAACCCTCAAAACCTGGAGTGGTAGCCATAATCAGTAGACAGAATACATTTTGAAACCTAAAGTGAAGTTAATGACAATTTTGCAATGCTGTAGACACTGGGAAAGTGAATATATTGAACTCCTCAGAAAGTGTTGACAAGCCTGCCTTGCATTTTGCTGTACTTATTTTGCAGAAAACCTCTAGTCTACATGGACAAGATATTTAGGACAGTCTTCAGAAAATCAGTTATAAAATTAAGCAACTTGCATTGCCTCAGCAAATCTGTAAATCTTCCAAAAGAAGAAGGGAGTAAAAATCTGACTCAGTGTGAGCATGAGAAACAATTCTATGGACAAAAAAATAATCCCAAAGCAAAACCTCGTCAGTTTGGTACAAAAATACTCTGTAGCATGAGAGTGGTGAGGTTCCCCCTATTTGGGAGTATTTCAGAAACCTACTTTTCCATCTTCACACTTGGTTCCTGACAGCACAAGACCAGGATCAGGCATATCATCACCCAAATACACATGGGTACCACGACACAGAATCTTGCCACCTTCCTGAAGTGGGATATTAGTTTCTATGGAAACAGCATTGGTACCAATTACAGGTCGATTTGCTCCTCCTTGACACTGAATTTTTCCACATTTAGCATCTCTGAAGGAAATAAACAAAACCAAAAATTAGTCTAATAACTGTAAATGTTATAAGCTCCCTCCCACCACCTGTTCCTGTGTTTGGAGGGAGAGACCCTACCTGGGTTCACATTTAGCAAAGGAGCTCTTGGAGTCTTTGCCGCAGTTGCCGTAAGGATCACCTGCAGAATTGACTCTCTCAAAGCAGATCCCAGGAGCAGGTTTCGCACCTGAAACAAAACCTAATCAGAACTTTCATCTCATACAAGGTGTTTTTAATAATTTTCCTTGAGCTCTGCTGATGGTTTAGGGGAAGGTAAGATGTGATCTGCATATTGATGAAGCACAACAAAACAGTTGTGCTGGATCAGCATGCTAATTGAAGAGCCTGAACGTGTGGGTTTTCCACTGTTGTTTGTCTCTCTTGGCAGTGCTGAGCAATAGACGATGCAGAACTCATTCTCTTTCAGAATTTCTCTAGATGATATCTCTCTTGTGAATCCTCCTAGGACACAAAAACTTTTAGCAAATGCCAAGTCTAGTTTGGTGAAGAAAGACAAAGGCCAGCTGGTAAGTCAACCCCCCTTCTTTTTACAGGAGTCCACGTGATTGTAGTGAAAGCCCAAGAGCTGAAGCCAGAGAAAACACTTTTCAAGAAAGGCCTTTTAAAGTGCAATTCAGAACAAGAAGAAACCAGAAAAAATCCAGTTGCAAACTGGAGTGCTATGTGACTGCAAAAACACGACCACATGACATGGCAAGGAGAATACACTGCTGCTAGCTGAAGCTAATGTACTGAGGAGAGGAAGGGAACCCATCCCCACCTTGATCCTCAATGAATCCACTCCTGAGAGGAAAAACTGACTTGGAAGAAGAGTCACTTCTACCATGGTGGTAAAAGTAGGAATCTGGGAGGACAGGCAGCATCTGGTTCTTATCTACTATAGTCTTTTATGATTGAGACATCTCCTAATGGCAAAGGAACTTCCCTGATGGAAGTAGTACTGGAAATGTTTGTGCAGACAGATTACTCATCCTTACATTTTAAAAATTAAAAGGTATTATTAGAATATCTATTCTAATGTCTTATACAGACAATCTTCTGTCCATTTTTCCCTAGATTATGAGCGACTATTGAGTATCTTCTAGGGGAAAAGACATGCATTAATCTGAAATGTCTCAAAGGTGGAAGATCTACTTCCCTGGTTTGACTGTTGCAATGATTAATTAGTCAGTGTATTAGAATTTAATCCCTTTGTTCTATTGTGAAGTGTGGCTTTTATTTCCAGCCAATAATTGCTGCTCTTTACAGGATTAAGAGACCCTTTGCTAGGACACTTTACTACCCCATATTTTCTTTCCATTAAGATAATTAATAGCACAATCAAGTCACTGCCAACATTTCAACTACTCCAATAGACAGACTTGCTTGGAGGAGATGAGGTCGTAGGGAGATACACTGGCTAAAACTCTTAACAGATATCTGCTAGATGCATTTTTGTACTTTTGATAGATCAGCCAAACTAAAGCAAAAAGAACTGACAATAAAAGATGTGATAGCCTGAGGGCTGAGAATATACCATTTTACAGTGTTCCCTGATCTTTAACAGAGACAGAATATCTCAGTTAACATCACATTTTTTCAAACGTCTTGAACCTCTTCCAAGTGTGTATGCTTCTAACTGTGGGTAAAACCTATCATTTATTTAAACTATCCTGAAGATTTCATTTGAAAGCTTTCAAAGAGGAAGAAGGTGGGGGTTTTTTGGGGTTTTTTTGTTTTGTTTTTTTTTAAAAAGAGGTCAATTTCCTGGAGAAGAAAACACAAATATGATTGTAAAACTTCCAGTTAGTGTGGATCTTTTCGCTAATAACTCAGAGATTAAAGCCTCAATTAATTATCTGCATTTCACAGTCAGAAGCTTGACTAATACTATATACTGCTGAACAGCAATCTAATGCTATTAAGGACAAAGTATTAAAACTTGGAGAGGCTTAAGATGGCACATTCTTTTCCTTCTAACATTTTTACATACTGAAACTGGAAAACTCAGAAAGAAAGGCACAGAAGGAACAGAATATGAGCTCTTGGTTCCCTGGAGAGCAGGACAAGAGCTTGAAATTCTTTGGCAGATTACAATCAAGCTTGCTGAGTTCAGAATATTTCTCAAATCTGGAACTATTAAAAAAGACTCACACAGGATTCCTTCACTTCTTTTCATTAAACCACAAGCAAGAATAAAAAAAAAAAATAAAAAAATCAACAAAAGCATTCAGACAAGGCACTGTGCAAAAAGCAAAAGTAAAATTTCCATTTTCAGCATGTAGATTCCTCCTCATCTTTCCAGGGCAGGTACATTAACTATTCAGCTTGATACAAACATTAACATGTGCATATACAATGCCAGCTTTAGAAGGGCAGGGGAGGGAAGGAAAATAAAACATGTCATAAGCAAAAGGCCGAGTAAAACTACTTTTTCTCTCACATCTGCAAAGACTGACTTGCTCAGACCTCCCCCATCAAAGGAATAAGCCCCCCTCCATCTACCACGATCACACACAATTGCTATGGGTCTCGTTTTTTCTTGGCCAGGAGCCTTGTGCCCCAAATAGTTCAGCCGATGTCGTACCATTGCGATGACTGGAGACTTCCTTAGAAATGTGTCAGCAGCACAGACACACATTCCCCAGAGTGGTGTATGTGGCTCCAAAAGCTGCCAAAAGCAAAATGAATGCTCACATCCTGTGCTCTGACTGTAATTGACCTAATAAAGACTTATTAAAAATAATGGTGTTAAAATGAGAAAGGGCTCACTGAAATGCTAAGAGACTTTAAGGTATTTATCTTCCTCTTTCACCTGGTGAAACTTCTTTTGTTTGATTGTGTTTTTTTTAATGTAGAAGTCAAGACATGATGGAAAGCAGCCTGCAGGAAGAAGAACACATCTGCAGCATCCTTGCAGGGCTCAGACAGTGAGCTTTAACTCCAACCAATAATACTTGACAAGAAAACAGATCTCATGGAGTACAAAAAAATGCTCCCCTGCCAGGCTCGGAGCAGTCTGTGTATGAAACACCTGGTACCCAATGATCATCTGTGCCTTGGAAACCAAAATCTAGCTTCAATTTCCGTCTTTGGTATCAAACCAAAACACATTGTTACTTGGGATTCAGATGGCTGTTCCCTCTCCTGACTGGTTTCTCATAATATTTGGACTTTTTAATAGATGAAAAAATATCAGAGTGTAAGAAACTGAAGAGATAGAGCTACCAAGTTAAAAGAAGGATTTCAGAGGATGCTTAAGGAAGAAAATTGCAATGCTGTGTTTCTGAAGGAAACCCATTTATCATGATTGTACCATATAAACTGAAGCAGAAAGTCCTGTCTCTCTTTATTTTCCTCCCTCTACAGGCAAAGGCAAAATGATTTGTGAAAGATTTCCAGTGGTTATTAAGTGCTCTGAGCTGGATGAGCAGAGTTTATTTCACTTTGCTATTGATAATTATAGTATCGTGACCCTGTAATTAAGGTCCTGTCAGCCTTCCCACGCCAAGCCTTATTCAAGGGATTAAATCAGCCGTCTGAAACTGCAGAAGGTCAAAGCTCACCGCTGCAGCTGACAGCCTGGAGACTCCAAATTTTTTTCTCCAAATGTGTATATTGATGAGCCCGCTTCTAAAAAAAAACTATGCGGTTGCAAAAAAAAAAAAACAAACAAAAAAAACAACAACAAAAAAAGATGTTCTACACTTTTGGAACTGATACAGAAATGCTGTGTCATTTTAGATTAGTGCAAGACCTGCTGCAATGAGAAAATACCGTCACGGTCTCCCAAAAGAGAAGAGAGAAATTTCTGACCATGGTGCTGATTCCAAGAACAGAGAAACACCCATTATCAGGCTGACAGTGGAAAAGAAAGATATTTCCATCAGTTCCCAATATTGTTTCAAGACTTACTTTAAAAAAAAAAAAAAAATACAGTGCTTATGGGTGTGGAAGGAAAAAAAAAAAAACCAACCCTCTGAGTAAAAGACTGGAATTCTGTTGCTCAGAGTATACCAACAAGCACCACCCCAACTGTATAAATACATATAAGCACAAAAATACAGTTCTCTATCATGTTATTTGCACCTGGATTTTATATCTCATTAAGTTTGTCTTAATGCACTGATGATGCAAAGCCAACTTTCCACAAGCTCCCCTTGGCCTCTCTCTTCTTCTTGGTGATCCCAGTTGTTAAGTCTGTGCAGGACTGAGGTGGGGTTGAGCTGTTATTTGTTCCATTTAAGGACTATGGTAGCTCTCACTACCTCTGAAAATACAGTTTAATGCCTTTCATATCTCCAGAAAAAAAAAAGGCCACAAAAAGGTCACAAATCTATGGTGATCAAGAGAGTTTGATTTTCCTGAATTAAAATCACCACAGTGCTTGGATAAATTAGTATTCATATATATATAAAAAACCCCGCCAACAAACCAACAAGAGCAAACAGCAAACAAACAGTCAGCAATGCTTTGGTCAGCTAACTTAGATGGGAAATCCATTTATTTTGCCTATAGGGTTGTACCCGATAAAAACTGCAAAGCTCTTACACCAGTGATGGGCCTTTGTAACAAATATTGACATTAAAATTAACATTATGCCTGCCTAAACAAATGGCCATGCCTATGAAACAAATTTAAGTATGTTCTAATTATTAAGTCAATGCCTGCCATTGGCTCCTGCAAATCATTGCTTTTTGCCCTCTCAGGGAAATCTAGGAAAACACACTGACAAACATCTTTCCTTCTCCAAAGAATCATCTTCTTGTCAATGTAGAAAAAGCCATGAGTCTAAAGCTGAGAATCTTCTGTTCCTCAGTAATCAATATTTTCTCTCTCTTAAATAGCTTTATCTGTGGATCTAGTTGCTCCCAGAAAATGCCAGTGGAGTATGAGACATTACACAGACGCGTTACTATCGATGTATCTTTCAGTCACACCACTATCGATAGGTCAGATCGGTTCAATTTGATATTTTTGACTATGAAACAAAAAAGGTCACAAGCCATTCAGGCATGTTGCTCCTTAAGGATAAAAAGGACATGAATTATGTCTGATTATTATGGCTGAGGGAACTGGGGTTGTTGAGCCTGGAGAAAAGGAGGCTGAGGGGAGACCTTCTGGCTCTGTCCAACTCCCTGAAAGGAGGGTGGAGAGAGGTGGGGGTTGGTCTTTTCTCCCAGGTAACAAATGATAAAACAAGAGGAAATGGCCTCAAGTTGCACCACGGGAGGTTTAGATTGGATCTGAGGAAAAAATTCTTCACCAAAAGGGCTGTCAAGCATTGGAACATCCTGCCCTGGGAGGTGGTGGAGTCACCTTCCCTGGTGGGATTTAAAAGACGGGTAGACAAGGTGCTCAGGGACATGGGTTAGAGGTGGAATTGGTAGTGGTGGGTTTATGGTTGGACTTGATGACCTTAAAGGTCTTTTCCAATTACTACAATTCTGTGATTCTGTGAATTAAGTTGAGAGAAAGTGAGTAGAGAATTTTGTGTGCCCTGAGAGCGGACTGGAATGAACTTGGTCTTTAAGAGGAGTTTACAGCTATTTTCAGAGACTGTGACCAGGTGCACCTCCCCCTCTTTCACACCAAGCTTTCCATGCTACAGCAGATAAGGAATAGCAAAAAGTATTCCTCCATTTGATTTGAATTTACCCATTGAAAGTAACAAAAAAATCCCCCAAGGAAATGCAAGTACTTTCTTCAAACAGATTTCTACTGCTCAGTTGAATGTTAACAAGCTCTGATAGTGCTCACCATTTTTCTTTAATTAGTTCTAAAAATATTAAGATTGACATTTATCATTGGGCTACTGAATATCTGTAATCTGATGAATAAAGAAAGATATATAAAAGAAGATAGTGATAAGAAATTCAATGTACTGAATATTATTTTAAGAAAATTTACTTGTATTTTGTTCTGCATGACTTTCACGTACTGGGAAGAAGGAAAAAGGAATTAATGTCAATGAACTATGATCTGTTTTCTCTTTATGATACAGATTTTTTAAAAAAAAAAAACCCATACAGCTACTCCTTCACACCACTCCAACACCTGCAGTTGTTAAAAAACAATTTCAGTCAATTACAACTAGCTGGCAAAAGCTTCAAATGTATCTTTTTGATATAATGTCCAGAGACAACATCTTAGAATGCCAAGTCTCTCTTTGTGCTACAAGGAAGGCTGGAAGGGAAGTTTTTTATCTTTCTCATGATATTTTTCCAGCTCTGCGGCCCACGTAGCCCTCTTCCCACTCCACCCTGTATCTGTCAGCTCATACTCCAACCAGATGTGATCAAGTGGTGGCTATTCACATCCCTAGTTTTTAAATCCAAAATATAGGCCTTAGTTTTTGCTTCAACCCTACCTACTAAACTGTTGGAAGGTTTACTTTACTGGCATTATTTCTAATTTATACTTCTGACAATATGAATAGAATCAAGCCTTTCAGTTCAGGTTTGGTAAGGTCCCATCCTCCCTTTCAAAATCTTTATCCCTGGGTATTCCCAAGACAGATAAAGGTATTCCAGTTAAAGTCTGAGCTCTGCTCTTAACAAAGTCATCTTTCTCATAAGCAGACCCCCATAGCCTTGACCACTGGAGACTCCATGCAGTGCAGTTCTCATATTGAACAGTCCCAAGAAGGAAGACAAGAAAGAATGAGGGGAGCCTGGGGCAGGGATTGGAGGATGTGCTGCATTAGGAAACAGACCTGGCAAGGGAGCTGCAGCGATTCAGCTCCCTGACCTTTAGCTGAATTTTTCTCAGCGACTGAAATGATTAACAGTCCAACCAAGAAACTTTCCATGGCATGGGAAACTGGTTCAGAAGCAGATTTTGCTTTATACAAGAGAAAATGTCTCTGTATCCAGGGGATTAAAAATCCCAGTATGACTAAGACTGGAGGCTATAATTGTACATGCCTATATGAGCTCATATGAACTCTACGACACAAGTGGGATTTGAAGGAGTATATCAAATGCATGGTTTGCTCCACGTGAGGAGGTTAATGTTGAACTGGAACTCCTCTAACATGTTCTTATACCCACATGACCAAGCTAACCTGCTCTCTGTATCGCTGGCATTATTTCTTGAGATGCTTTAATGCTCCTTGAAACAAAAACTGCAAATGGTTGAAGACACTGTGAAGATAACAGATAAATACTTCACTAGACTTCTGATGAGGGCTTTGACCAAGGGAAACATCTGTGTGTCATTATATTGATACACAAGATTTGGAACGGAGTTAAAGGCAGAGAGATATGGAATTGAAAGAGGCGAAGGGAGCTGAAAAAGTTAGTTTAAAAGAAATAATTAAATCAGGCTCTAGGTACTGATTCTCTTTGGGAGAGGTAAAAGCGGTTTTCCCACATGAGAGAGGGGGTAAGTGAGATGCTGAAGGTGACGTGACTTGTCCACAGCAATGCAGGAGGCAACAGCAAAATGCTGAGTTAGCACTTGTATTTCAATGGAAGGGCCATGGGACATCACAGAAAAGTGAACGGCTTTCCTGGGATATCATCAATTTTGGACAACCCAAGAACTCATTCTATCATATTTTTGCAAAAAGTAAGTAAATTCCCATGGGAGAATAAAATCTCTTTCTGCTTGAGTGCACACTGTGCTAAGAGTACCGTCAGGAGGGAGGCTTACAGGAAAACACCAATTAACAAAATGAACACAACGAGACGAGAATCTTGTTACTGTCAAATCCTGAACTGTTTTGGGATGTAGACAGACATATATGTGTTACAGCTGGAAAGTACAGAAGGAAGCTTACATACCAGTCTGAAAAGGGATGTGATTTCAACCTGTCAAGGGCATTCAGTGCTTTGTAGGATGACATTAAGGCCATATCAAAGTCACTATTAAATGATTTGCTTAAGTTCGCTCAGCCATTTGCAGCAGAGTGGCGGAATGAACCTAGTTACAGTTGCTCTCTACCTCCTGCTGCAAGAAAGGAACACGACTGCAAACCAAGGAAAAAATGAATCACAAAATGACGTTCTCATTATTCAGTTCTCCATTTCAGAAGAGAATGGATACAGATTGTTAATGTATAAAATTCCTTCAACTCCATCTATAATCACACTTTTTTGTTTTGTTTTGTTTTGTTTTGTTTTTTTCTTTTCCCAAGTCTATCTCATAAACAGAGCTCCTGGTTCTCAAACTCACCTTGTCCCCAGAGGGTGATACACTGCTGCTCGTGGGTCTGGCATATGCCGTTGTAGCAATAGCCATCTACCCGGTGGCACGCGTGCCCGTCGTGCAGGTACACGTTAGCCGGGCAGTGAGGGCTGGCTCCTGTGCAAAACTCGGGCAGGTCACAGGAATTACTTGACTCTCTGCAAGAAATCCCCGCTGGTTTTAACTGCAAAACAAATAAAACCCCTTAACTGCTGTAATTCCAGTCAAGAAGAGTTATGCAGCAGTATAACCCATGCAGCGCACGAGTAGCTTTTTCCACTGGCTCCACACCAACTGACCACAGAGGACAGTATAAGGATTACGCAGCTCTTTAAATACATTTATTTGACACATGTTGTGAAGGGTTTGGCAGGAAGGAGGGCCAAACTGAAGCTGCAGCTGCAAACATGGCTCACGTGGCTCAGGTCAGAAGGTAAATCCAGATTTTTGTGAGTTTTCAAATATGAACGAAAGTTTTCGGAGTGCCTCCTGTAATCATGACTAAACACAGAGGCATGATCACGTAACTTTATGTTATGTTATGTTATGGCTTATGAAGCCACCAGCCCACCTGACTCTGGATTCAGCTCCCTGACCACTTCCTGGGATGGAGGTGCCTTCCCTCATGGAACCGTCACTCTGTGATGGGCATCAAGATCTTCATCTTAATTATACAACTATTCCATGTAACTGTTCCTGTCCTGATTTCTCTGGATAACTACATTTTTTCAGAGCTGAAGCCAACTCGGAGGCAATGATGGAATGATCCAATCTGAACATTCACTTATCAACAACAACCACAAAAGATGGGTGGGCTCTGGGAGCAGCACTCAATTTTAATTGCACCGCCACAGTGCCTTCGGTAAAAAGCAAAAAGACATGAAGATTGATTTTGCTAAAAAGCATTTGCTAGCTGCTTTGACAGCTTGCTGCTATTGAGCTTTTAGGCAGATGGTTGCAACAGACACAATGGAAACTTGCTGAATGCTTTATTAGCCCATATGCAAGAGATGGTCTGAAACTTCAAGAAGGTAAACGCCTGTGGCGAGTTGGCTTCTTATAGTAGCACAAGAGCCCACAAGAGCTGATGATTTGCCATTAAAAATAAATATGCTGTTGATAGAATTAATATTTTAAGAGTCTTCACATAAAAAGAAGGTCCAACATTTAATGACTGCTTCCCAGAGCACATCATCCATATAAGGATGAAAAAAATCAAAGCATATAAAAGCTCATGAAAAAGAAGAGGTTTTCCATGAGCCAACGAAGTGGCTACAAACAGCAGACACGCCTAAAAAAGTCTGTTGATCTGCTTCTTCAATAACTGTTACAATCTGAGAAATTTTTTTAATTCTTACATGGAATGCAAATGTCTTAATGCTTAAGGATACCGATTTGCTTGTCCTCCATCCTTGCTTTCTGCTCTGCAGTTGGGAAGATTATGGAATTCTGCCCACCCCACACAGATAGGAAACGTTTGCGTTGGTTCACCTGGCAATCTTCGCAGCAAAGTCCATGTGCACACACTGCTCCTGGTTTCAAAGTACAGGTCGTTGCATTGCAGCACCGGTTTGTACATTCCTAGACGGAGGATAAATTTAGAGCAGACAACTTTCAGTCACATTGAGCTATAAATCAAGAGGCTGCCTATAGCTCCGCCAAGAAAAGCTAGGCATGAAATAATGAATTATGCATGAAATTCTACAACTTGATCCAAAGAGTCTTGTCTGTCCTTAGATTCAACAAGCGCAATAATTGTAGTAAAACCAGAGAAGCCATTGAGGAAGGCTGGTTTATTCTAGCTATGGATCTAATCCCACATATCACAAGCAACTCAAGTGTGCTGTTACCAATCTTGATACAGTCGTACGGTGTTTTATTTCCACAAAAATCAGTGGAATGACTCCATTGCCTCCAGAGAGGATCCAGGAACCGTGTTGCAGTTACTAAGCATCACAAGTACAGCTCTTTGCTTTGTGACAGTTGCTCACAACTGCTTCTGCACTGCATGGAGACTGGTGGCTGCCACAAAGAAAGATGATGACACCATTCCATGTAATCTCTTATCAGGGTATGACAGCAATGGAGCTTTGAGAAATGAAATGAGTATGAATTGCATTCTCACTAACTGATACATCCCAATTTCACACTTACGGATTAGACGGTGGCATGTGTGGGCTTCTGCAAACTTTATTCTCAGTAGAATGAGCTAGGAAGAAGTTTCAGAAAATAATGGATTTGTTTTTTTCCAAGATTATGCTCACAAGCTGCAAGTTACATCAGCTGAGCTGGAATCTCATCTCTCTAACAAAAACAGCAGCAGATAAAATTGCTCTTCAGCTGTGTTAAGTCATTTTGACTTAACAAGGGATCACTAACAATATAGAGAACACAAGAAAAATAAGTGGGTTAGAATGATGTTCACAGCCTCTTGTTACTTTTATTGGCTTTTGTAAAGCTTTCCAACTGGAAGACAGGGCTACCACTGCACTCACAAATAAAGAGCAAAATCATTCTCAGCATTTCACTGTTTTCTTAGAGAATATCTGCCTGAATAGACAAAGCTAACCGTGCTGCTCTGAAGCAGTGAAACAACTTCCTGCACCTGTTTTCGGTCGTGCCGGAAGGCAGCAGCTACGCAAATATTTCTGTGCAGCTGCTGTATTTAAGAAGTAAAGTTCCGACGCACAGAAGTGCATTTTATACATTCACCTTGACAGCAATCTGAGAGAAGCAGAGTGGAGGAAAGCAATGTCAGTCCCATTAAGGTACTTCTGAAACAGTCAGCTGCTGTACAAAGCTGGAGAAGGGTCTGGAGCACAAGTGTGCTGAGTTCCCAGCTGAGGGAACTGGGGTTGTTGAGCCTGGAGAGAAGGAGGCTGAGGGGAGACCTTCTGGCTCTGTCCAAGTTCCTTGGAGGAGGGTGGAGAGAGGTGGGGGTGGGTCTGTTCAACCAAGGAACAAGTGATAGAACAAGAGGCAATGGCCTCAAGTTGCGCCAGGGGAGGTTTAGATTGGATGTCAGTAAAAAATTCTTCACTGAAAGTGTCATCAGACATT
>NW_010312762.1:25128-47273 GCF_000700745.2 Antrostomus carolinensis
TGTTACTGGAGCCTTTGAAATTTCCAGTTGCTTACTCACTCATTGTAGAGAATGAGCTTGGTAAATAGTTTTTGTTCCTGGGCTATTAAATTGTCAGGAATGGTTTTAACATAAACAGGCAAGTAAAGAGAAAAGGCTCACAAGGCTTTTGGATGCTGCCACCCAAAACTACTGCTGTGTTACAGTTGATTATTATTAGCTATTATTAGTGACAACAGCAATGATGGGAGTTGGGTTTCTTGGTGTACATCTCCTGGGCTCATCAGAGCATCTCAAACAGACCAATGCAACAGCTATTCTAGCATCACCTACATGATAACAGATGCTGTAGACAGGACATCCTGTTTTCACCCCCTCTTTTCTAAGAACACAAGATAGACCACGTTGGGTCAGCCTACAACCTTTCTAGCCTTGTGTCCCCCTGACAGCAGCCAGCAGAAAGTGTTTAAGGATGAGAATGTGAACACACATACACGGTACCTCCCCAGTCCCCTGGCTTTCCCTTGGCTCCACGGGCATTTTTAGCACCTGTAACGTTCAGTGGAATGGAACTCACAAATAACTGACAAAGTCTGGGGGAGCAGCTCCTTCTGCTTGTTTGAAATCTGCCATTTCCCAACTTCATTTCTGCAGCTCTTGTCAGGGGGCAATCGCTCCCCTCCATTTCACTCACAATTTTATCAGCTTCTTTCGCCTTTTCCTTCCAGAACCCCTCCAAAACTTTGAACAACCTTATTGCTTTTCTTTCAACCTTTTACATTCTGCTTTATCCTTCCTGAGATCAGGGAGGGGTAGGAAAAAACTGCACATGCAGTTTCAGACACAGCACGCTGCAGATTTATGGAAGCTTACTGGTGCTTTGTTTTGTTTTCCTATTTCTTCCCTAGTAATTTCTAACAGCCTATTTACTTTTTAGACCACTCGAGCACTGAGCTGACATTTTCATGAGACTATTTATTGCCATGTGAAGTCTTGTTCCTCTATGGTCAGAGTCAGCTCAGAGTCCATCATCTTATATGTGATGTTTGGAATGTGCATCACTCTGCACGGAATGCCATTTGTCACCTTAACACCCAGTCCAGCTGTCTCAGAAGGTTCCTCTGCAGTTCTTCACAGTCAGCTTTCATCTCTACCACCCTAACTAATATCATCAGCAAATTCAAGACTATTCCTTTTCCCAGGTTGTTTATGAATACGCTGAATTGTGTAGTCCCCAGGACACATCTCATGGATACATCACAGCAGATCTCCTTCCACTGCATAAACCAGATGATTTATACCTGGTTGTATTTCCTATCTTTTAAACCAATTTTTGCCCATGCAATATTCTCTCATCCTACAGCTGCTTGGTTTCCTAAAGAGGCTTTGCTGAAAGGCTTTGGACTAAAGCCTCTCTGAACTCCTAAAAGGCTGCACTAAGAGCATCATCCCTTTCCATCCACTTATTAAGTCCTTCAGATCACTGTGATAGGTTTGTAAGACAAGCTTTCCTGGCACAAAAGCGGTGTTGACTCATCCCTGGCATGTCACAGCTGTTCAGGTACTAGCTCTTAATTACATTTGGAAGTAATTTGTCTGACTTCTGATTTACCCATTTGAAGTTTTTTTGATCCCCTTTGCAGCCTGTAGTAAAATTAGGCACATTTGTCACCTTTCACTTCTCAAGGACCAAGGATTTTATTTTTTTTTAATTTGGTTTTTTTCCTTCTATCTTTGCATGCGTATTCTACATTAACCCTCCTTGCAGAGACACTGTAGCATGTCAGACATTTTTCGTAATATAATCTAACATGAAGTTGGAGCTGAATTAGTAATATCATCCTTGGTCAGGTCTTACACTCTTGGCCTGGTGGTGGGCATGTCAGCATTCATTGTACTCAAGATGACCAGCGTCTCACAGACATGAGACCATCGTGTGGAGGGAGGTGGTCAAACAGTTCCTACTGCATTAGTGTCCCTACTGCATTAGTGTTTCCAGAGTTGTCTGAAGAATGGGACATGTGCAACAGTCACGACTCTCCAACCTTACCAATCCATTGCTGTCCTACTGTTAAGGAATGTCCATGAGCACAGATCTCAACATGGGGCTAATATTTTACTTAAAGAAAAAATATCCTTACCAACCACCTAAATCTGCATATTCAGACTGATATTTAATTCTGATCACTGATGAAATACAACTAGCACGTTACTGTACAGCTTTCCATGCCATAAAATATTGCAACACTATTGACAAAACTCAGGTAGTATAAACGACTGGGCACTGAATTATTAACTAATCTAACATGTTTTCTGATACCACTCAGATTATAGCAGTAAATTCCAGATTAATGTAATTGGGTCCAAGCTGCAGTTTTCCAATATAATTAAAAGGGGAAAACACAAAAAAAAGAGGCAAATCAAGTCAGTTCTTGCTGATGTGAAGTGGCTTTGACTTGAAAAGGTATCGCTAACATTCAAAAGTGAAAATGAGAAAGATAACTGGGTTAGAAAGACATTTGCAAGCTGCTTGCACTCTATTGACTTTAAACAAGAAGATAAGCCAGCTTCCTCCAACCTTGTTACCCTGAAGAACGAGTGAACTGTCAGGAAATCCTTATGCCTTGTGTAAATCCAATACACTGTATGGAGAGGATACAGCAATATCTCACTGTTTTAACTGCCCCAGTCTATTTTGTCCGCAGAACCATGTTTATCACAGGAAACAAATCCCTCATCTGCTGATGTATTTAATTCAGATAATTGGAGAGAAGTTCAATAGACCAATGAGCAAGGGAAGCCAAAGGGATAAGGATGCTCGCTCGGATATTATTTGACCCCCAGGTTTTGTCTATCTCCTCCTGATCTAAGCAGTCCTCTGACACGTTCACTAAACCAAATGGAATGATCTTTGAAGTAGTAGCAATCTTTTTGGGAGGCAGTAAAGGCTATTTCTGTTCATAAGGTAATGGCTAGCAGCAAAGAAAAATCTTGTAGTAAAGGAGGGAAAGGTCTTGTGCCTAAAAACTGAAGCTGGCTGCAACAAAAATACCTAGGATATATTAATGTTTATATAACCATTTATATTAATATAAATAAATGAGTGGCTTCTCATATATGGAAACAAACCTTCAATTAACGCATGGTATCTTGAGAAATTTGAGCAATGTTAACAAATTTATTTTGAGTTTACCTTATTAGATAGTACTTAAAGGAATTTATTTATGTCTTAGGAACATGACAGTTAGTCATGGTTAATCTGTTGGACAAGCCATGAGAGAGTTTGTTCCCTAATTCCCAGAGAAGCTGTGGCTGCTCCTCCCTGGAAGTGTTCAAGGCCAGGTTGGATGAGGCTTTGAGCAACCTGGTCTAGTGGAAGGTGTCCCTGCTGATGGCAGGGGGGTTGGAACTGGATGAGCTTTAAGGTCCCTTCCAACCCAGGCCATTCCATGAGTCTATGATTCTATTCTAATGGCAAACCAAGCACATTCTTAACTAAAGCCCTGCCTGAAGTTTAGCAACTCAAAGGCAAGTCAGGCAGAAACTTCCCCCATTTCTGAGGACTCTGAGGTTTAAGCTGATAAGACAGAAGCAGTTTTGTTACACACCAAGTAGCATTAAACATGCCAAACCAATTCTGATTCGTCTTTAGTGTCAAAAACCTGCAAACAGGAGGTGAGCAGTAATTCTCAGGTGGTGTCTTACATCAGGCTCCCCGCAGTCACACTCCTCTCCATCCTCCACGTAGCCATTCCCACACTTCTGCCCACCAAAGGACTCCTTGACTTCAGGCAAGTTAAACAGACACATTCCCACTCCTTTTTCCAGGCTGTTTTCCAGGTCCTTTCTACTGCAGCTACTGAACACCATGGGAAATGGATAACTAGAAGAAAAATACACAGAGACAAAAAAAAACAAAGAAAAAAAAAGAGGTAGCATTATCAGATGAAAACATCTCTCTCCTGTCATGCTGGTGACCTTTTAGCACATCTGTGCACTAATAAGAAGATTGTGTTCATTGTTTTTTAACCCTTTAACACAGGATTGAGAAATAGCAATTCACTGTGAAATTGTGCCAAAAACATTTAATAATTTCTGACTATGAGTAAGGGAATTTCGATAATTTCCACTTAAATTTCTAGCTATTGTTAAGGACTGGAAGTGTTCACCTTTGGAATTCCTTCTCTCTCTTTTTCATCTGTAGTTATAGAGCAACTTTTGATCATGAGCCTAAAGAAATACTGGGTTTGCAAGGAGGACTCTTGAATTTGCAGGACTGCAAAACATCCTAACCCTTGTTGGAAAATTCATCCTCAAATGGCAAATTTATTCATCTTGCTCTGCAGTATGCCAAACTTCCTCCTCTTTTCAGGGAAAAAAAAAATGGAGAAGAATACCAAGTTACTTGATAAGACCTGCCTCTACAATTCATCAGAGTCTAGCTTGGGAACTGCATGATTAAAGCAAATACAGTTCTTATTTTCAATCAAGATGACTGTAAAGACACTACTGAAAATACCTTTATTTGGAATTCACACTGCTGAGAGCAGGATTTGGCCCTGCTGTGCAAGCACGTAGTGTTTCTGATTTCTTTTGGAAAACTCATGACAATGTTATCACAATGATCCACTGTAATACAAACATGGCCAGATAATTTGCGGTTTTCTGTTGGAGGACTTAATTCAATTTTCACTAATGAACATTTGCAGTTTGATTCACAGATATGAGATAAAGCGACACCTGGATCTGGCCATCAGAGTCACGTCCTAAAGTCAGTGCTGTGCCCTCTGAGATGTGCACATGGTTACGTTGAATCTGGATCACAACCAAGTCATAAACCAGCATCTCCCCTAAGACTTGGTACCTTTGTCACTGCTGCTCCATGGTCCAGCAGTAATTCAAGATTACAGCAGCACAGGGAGTCAACCTGATAATGACTGGACTTTATTCACTAAAGGCTTTTATATCACTCACTTGTTATTAGGGCATAATCTTTACGGACAAGCAGGATAACAGATGGAAGTTCTGCACTGCTGAACTTTGGACTTCAGTTAATCTACTGTTGTTTCTAATATCCTGAAATGAAAAGCTTGCTTTGTGAATGATGATGCCTGTAGGTATCAGAAAGGGAGAATTTCTATTGAAAAAAAAAAAAAAAAGAAAAGTTTGACAATTACAAATGCAATAGAGCTTCCTCTGCTGATATAAGGAGGTTAATTAGGGTCTTCTAGAAAGGTTATGGGCACCTTACAGAACAGAATTTATTTTGTGACTATTTAAAATTACCTCTTTTACAGATTCTTTCGCAATAAAACAGCCAGCTCATTGGAAAAGAACATAAACATGACTCTGAAGAAGAAAATAATTTTCATATATCACTGTAGCACTTCTCTAGCTAAACTAAACAATTCTGTGATTCACTGGCATATAACTTCAGAAAGTTACCAGGCATCTCTACTTGAAAAGCTGATTTCTGGAAAATACCAATGTTTAGTCAAAATGACAGAGTCTAAGATAAATAAAGACATTTCAGAATAGCATGAGGTAGGAGGCAGGCTGCTAGCTGCAGCTCTGAGCCCCAAGGGAAAACAGGGAAGGTACTCGGAGTAATGGAACAGAAAATAAATGCACTTGGGAAACCTCCTGCTGACCATTTTATATTGGAGATGTTCTTAAGAGGATACCACAAACTCCTACTCTTAGTTTGACTGGGAAAAAAACCCCACAAAAATCTGTGTACATGACTCTGAACAAGCAGATGGATGTACACTGCTATAAAACACCAGAAAAAACTCAAGAAACTCATAAACACCTGATGGATAAATCCTGCACAAAATAAATGAGTGCTTGATCAGATACGATTGTCATATCAAAGTGTGAAAAATGAATATTGCATCATCGAGGCAAGATCCTTCACTTTAGTGACGTGGATTTTCTTTGAGATCCACTCAGATGAACACAAGGAGACATACATACCTTACACAGACCAAAATCAATTTGGGAACACAAATAATGCATTTTTCTCTGTGCCATATGTCTCAGCCACAGATGGATCCGGAGAACAGCTCACCAGTCAAAACTATCAATATTTTAGGGCTGTTCCTTTGTATCCATGAATGCTCAGCATCATTTGCATGAATGTGAGATGTGTCTGTCCATCATGGGGAGAACAGAATCCTCACTCTGTACCAGAGGTGAAATAATGTCATTGTGAATGAATGAGGTTTCTGTTTCCTCCCAAAGGAAATTCAAGCTGTTTCCTATTTTGAACTAAGAGATCCATTAATCTTCTGGCTTTTCCTGCCCTTGACGCTGATTTCCTCAGCTGACATCAGTGCAGCACATGTTACTTGATGAAATTTTCTCAAAATACTTTTTCTTTACCAAGTATGCCCAAAAGAAAGCAATAAAAAAACAGAGATGAACCCAATAAGGGGAAACAGAGAGCAACTGAAGGGTAACCACACCATGCAAGAGAAGAGCCCACATCAATTGATGCCTGTTGTTATTTCATTGGAAATATAATTGATCTTTAATACCGTAATATTCTGACACAACCATTCTTTATTTTTCGACAAAAAAAATAATTCCCATGTATCAGCCACAGTATTTGATCATTGTGATTTTAGGCTACGTTTTGTCTGTCTTTACAATATTAAAGCTGTTTCATCACAAGCATGAAATCCCTGGCAGATGGGAAGGGAAGCTATAGGTATCAGATATCAGTAGCATTAAGATGTTTCTGGATGAATTAAGATGAATCTGGAAGCTTTGGAAAAATGACAAAGTCATGGTCATGTGAAAGAAACTCGTCCTCAGAAGAAATGCAGCAAGCTTCCTCGCACTACCCTGTTAAAAGGCTTCACCTGGAAGGACTATCTTTGGGTGGGAAAAGGTTGTGTGGTCTCCACAGCAAAGTTAGTCCTTGACATGTCTCCAAGATTTTAGTAAGATGCTAAAAAAAGGGTATTTTGTGCTTTCTATGGTAGCTCAGACACTTATCCTATTGGAAAAACCCTCAGCTACCAGCTCATATAGGCCACTGGAGAACCTTCCAGACGTAAAAAATTCATTGGCAAACAGTATATTCCATTAGCCTTCACTCAAGACATTTTCTTTTACAGATCCTTATTTTTCTACAGCTGAGAAGAGAAAGGAAACTTTAGTCCAACCTAATTCCTATTCTAAGATGCTGAATAACCCACATATTTTCTACACTGTTTGAATCTGTAGATTCAATGCACAATGGATCACTTTGTCAAACCATTCTGGCTGTGGGTACAACCCTATAGAACTCAAATTGTGCCCAAAACTCCATTAGACTCTTCAGTGAGTTTACCAAGGAAAATTATTTCAGAGTCTTTCTACCCCTCTTGAATCCACAGCATTCCTCAGTGTCTCCTTGCTGCTTAAAAAATATGCTTAATCTCAAGCAATGAATATCGGAGTTCCCAGCAAAAATAGCTTTGACTGTTCCTGCAAACGAGAGCTTTGCAGTAGTGAGAAGATGCCTAGTAATTGATTCCTTTAGAAACAGAGTCTGGTCTTGTCCCATTCATTTATATTTCAAGCACTCAAGCCATTCAAATGCCAGTTTCCTCTATGTAGTTTTGCATTTAGCTTGTATTAGACGGCTCCTTTCATTAACTAAGTGAAGTGGCTTCATCAATGTGTCAAGTCCCTTTTAAGAACACAGAATTCTCTCTACTAGCACCACGTTGCTCAGCATAGCCTCTTTTTTTTTTTTTTTTCAGGAATTATAAAAGCTCATCTCCATCATCTCCATTTCAGAGGCATTCCTCCTCGTACAAGCACAGAAAAAGAGAGTCGCTGCCCCAGAAAATTATAGTCTTAAGAGATCAGACAGCCAAAGCATTCAGAAGAAACAGAGTTGCTACTGATGGATCATGGAATCATAGAATAGATTTAGTTGGAAAAGACCTTTGAGATCATAGAATCCAACAGTACCTGTCCACCACTAAACCATATCTCACACAGAGTAACAGAGCAGATCAGCTACAGTCCTAGCACTGCTCCTGCCGCTGAGGCTGGTGTGCCATGGTCACCATTGCTGTCATTCTCATTGCACTGACTTAGGCTGCAGGAGATGTTTGCTCCATTCCAAACCCTACCACTGCATTGCAGCAATACCCTGGCAAAGCTGTCTGAAGTGAAACTCCCTTGGTTCCTTCAAACCATGTCTACCTACATCATTAGACATCCAAACATTTCATACCTTGCATCTACCTCCTCCATGTTCATCCACCATAGAACACAACATATTTTGTTGTTTCTCAAGAACTATCACTGCAGTGGTAACACCATCAATGTTTCTGGCAATTCTCTATCAGGGGAATAAACTGCAGGTTCACAATATCTTGAAAACTAACATACTGATTGTTATGATTATTGCTATCCAATCTCAGGTTTCGTCTTATTCAAGAACTGTAGGACTTTTATAAAAAGTAACTAACTGCCTTGTTCTCTCCAAAAGGTTGGTATACACACACATGACATGTATATATAAATTATATATATATTTATAGGGTTCATTTATTCCAGTTCATATCGCAACCTGATTATTCAGCATTATGACACTGTTTATACAGAGCCTTTTACCAAAAGGCCCTGAAGTGTCTAACTATTCACTCAATTAAAATGCACAACAGCCCCAAAGAGCTCTATTAAGTACCACCAGGCCTCCCTCCCTGAGGTAATATGATAATTGGAGATTACATTAATTTTAAAAGGGCATTTTGATTTTCCAGAGCATACTTATTGAAACAACTGTTGACTAGCTCATTTCCAAAGGTGCAAAAACATAGGACCAGGCTTTGTCCAAAATTCTTGAAAACTTAAATCTGAGAGGCCATATCTGGAAATAGCTACACCATCAGTTATGCTTTTTAGGAGCATGAAGGTGCTCAAAGACAAGAGGGGTGCTGAGTCCCAGCCCTCTGAATCAGAAATTTCACTAGTCAAACATCTGGAATTCCAACACTTTCCATGACAGTACATATATATATATATATATGAATATATATATACATATATGTATTCACCTTGACTGAACTTGTACATCGCAGTGTCTCTTTCTGTCTGCATCAACCCTAGGACCCTTTGAGATTCACAAATATGAATACTTACTTTCCTTAGTCTCCAGAATTATTGGGTTTTGGCTGCACAGTGGCTCACTTACAACTGGAGAGGAGAAGAGCAACTCAGATCCTTTTATTGGAGGCAGATGTGAGTTTGAGCTCCCTCTTGTTCAGATTCTACAGAATGACTTACACACAAATGCGTAGGTTTTTTGTTGCATATCCCAGTCTTACATAGGAACCTAAAAATAGTTGTTGAGTTGTTGTTTTTTTTTAACTTAAAAAAAAAAGAGATAGGGGGTTTTTGTTAATTCAGGTATGTATAAGTGATTTTTTTTCCTTGGAAAAAAATATCAGCAGCAGTGAGAGTAACACAAGAATAAACCTCTGGAAGGTCAAAGCTCAAGTGACATGAATGTTTCTAGACACAGTGAGGTGCTGATTTCAAGAAACAATGACAATTTTCCAGCCTCTTTTAGCTCCTGACCTCATTGACATAATTCTTTCCCCCCAAAAATCATCCCCTTTAGTTTTAACCTTCTAGACATTATTACTGCTCTCCATCTTTTGAAAACAACTTTTATGGCTTCCTAAGAGATACGAGTCTACTAGAATAAAACTGAATTTCTATTAGATGACATTTTTTGACACTTCAGCTATTCTGTGCAGCATGTATATTAATGAATTAGTAAGCATAAAGGACTTCACAGAATTAGATATTAAGCAGGAGATAAAATCCAGTTTTCTTTGATATTGAAATAGGTGTTCAAATACTACAGATGCCTTCGTGTATCAAGTTCTGTCATTACACATTATTTCATAGGGTTCATGTTTTAATAGCAATTGTTTAAATCAGACAAGTGACATAATATGGAATGGCTTTTTAATCTATTATTTAAACAATGTCTTCATTTGTAAGTACTTTTGAGGGAGAAAGACACAAATGCAGTTTTAAAGTAGATCCCAGAAGCATAATAAAGGGAGACTCTAAGGGGTCTGCAGATTGTCTCCCACCCAAAGCTTTCACAAATGGTAAACTCCCAGGACAACTGGGAGGAGAGGGTAAACTGAAGGACCTTTTGAGCTCCTGGAAGATGTGCAGGCCTTTGCAAGCAGCACATGATAGAGCTTTGTAGAAGACACCAGTCCCAGAACTGATGGGGTGCACCTTTTTCTGCAGTGTTGGAAGCATTTAACTAAAACTGTAGCATGGTTTTATACATATATAAAGTATTGAGATGGGAAGTTTGCTTCAAAAAGCAGTAGATGTCTGACAACTCATACTTATTTTTCTAGCCTATTTTTCACTCTCTTGCTCTCCTTTTATAGTTTTAATCCCTAGAGCATCAATAAAGTAGAGCACGGAATTGGGCCATGTAGTTAGTTATAAGTGACATCAAAGCTCTTGCTGTCTGAGTTCATGGTCAGTGATTTAAAAACAAGCCTAGATTTCTCCTACAGCTTTTGTCATGTTCACTACATGGTAGTCTTTACACTTCCAATAAATAACTGTGAATATGTCGCACCAGTGGTTAATTTAATTGATATGTTGTGGCAACGGCTTGTTGTGCTACAATGAAATTTCCATGGTTATTGAAAAGAAAGTCTTTCCAAGTAAATGTTTAAACTTCACACACAAATGCTTTAGGTTCATTTTAATTTGGCCCTGGGGATGGTGCAGATTCCCAGAATGCATTCAAGTAATCTCACTTCAGGTATCTAGATTGGATTGTCATAGCCCCAGCTGAGTCTTGACCTCTCCCATTACGCTGAAGGTGAAAATTTAACTACCTGAAATATTAAAAAAGGCAGATTTATAATACTGAATGTGAGACTTCAGGCAGAAAGCAGCGATGAAACAAATGGCTGAACAAATTCTGAAAAATACTTTCTGCAAAGGAACAACACTTAATGGCTTTACACAGTATACACTGTCATAGCTTGGTATTGCTGCAGTCACAAAACTGCCAAATAAAACATTATTAGCAGTTACTTTTACTTTGACAAATGTACGGTCAGAAAAGTTGGGGTTTTTTTTCTTGTTGAGAGGCCTATTGTGACTTTCCTTTCTGTGTTCTGGGGGTGAAGCAATACTAAACCAATTTATCAATCCTGACAGTATTCTGACTATACACTGGAGTTATCTGCATTGCAAAAACTCTATGGGAATTGAACTCAGACAACTGTTCTTCCTGTTGGAAACCAGACAGCCAAGGAAAGTAGCTATAATCAGTTTGAATTTGCCTCTGGCTCATCTTTTGCTCTGTTTCCTTTTAGACCACTACCTCATTAATAAAAATTTGCTGGATTGCTGAGAGTTCAGGTTTCACAATCTACTACTTAGAATTTGAGGTTAATCCAATGCTGACTACAGTAAAAGTTAAAAAACAAGGAACACATAGCAGAGAGAAGGATGGAAAGGTCAGGTCAGGTCTGGTCCCAGGTTAAAGAAAAGCAGGGCAGCAGCCGTACCGCGCCTGCCAGCAGTCGCTGGCCAAGGAGGAAATCCTAGATAAGAAGCACAACCAGAACGCCCTGTGTTTAAATTTGTCACACAAAACACAACATCCTCAGCATGTGACAAGCAAAGAAAGACAAATGGTCCATCCCGTTACTCAAAATACCTTGCTGAAGATCAGCTTTTCCTCCTAATTTCTGATTAGATAAAAGGCACTGTTGGACTCGTCTTGAAATGCTAGGGCTGCGCTACCTCATGATGACTCTTGATTTACTTCCCAACGCGATTTTACAATCAGCTTTTGTTTTAGGCAATTACATTCTGATTTTCTCCCCCCAAAAAAACCTTGGAGTTGTTTTTTGTATTGATCAGGAGCAGATTGGGAGGAAAAAAAAAATATTCTGACTTTGGGAATTTATTGTTGAGAGGATCATTACTTAGTGAGTATGTTTAGGTGAGGGAGGAGAACAAAAGAATTCTTCCAAAACCAAAGCAGAGCAAACAAAAGGGAATATCAAGCCCAAACTGTAATACAGAAAAATCAGCCCATGATATTTATTTATGGACATTTCCCCCTTTCACCAATACAAGCTCCTGTCCTGCCTGTGTGTATCTTATCCTAAAGACAACTCATGATATACTGTACCCTAAAGAACAACAGAAGCATACACCGTTCTTCTCCCAGCTGACGTGATCAGTGTGACCAGCTTGATTTAAAGACCTGCTATACTGTGGGTATTTGGCCTCAGCAGATGGATCTGGGTGAGGATGAACCTGTACATCAAGTGCGAAGATCAAATGAGAGTAAGTTAAGGGAAGAGGACTCCAAGGATGGCTGAACACCACAAATCTCCCAGGCCAGGGAGAAGAGATTTGGGAAGCAGCTCTCTGGAAAAAGCACAAGAAGAAGCTGCCCACTGAGAAGAGCAGCAGCAGAAGCACTAAGAGAATGAAGATTATGGAAATGCCAGCCGGTGAGACATGGGTGCTAGAGAAGAAAGTCTGAGCCCTGCAAAAAGCTGGAAATAATATATACCTGGGGGAAAGGCTCGTATTGATTTCACTTAACATCTGTACTGCCTGGTCTCTTAATAAATCAGGACTTCAAGACAGGAGTATCTGACTTGCAAGCAGCATGGTTCAATTTTATTTATTTATTTTTTTTTTTGCTTTAGAAGATCCAAAGGAAAGATAAGTGAGGCATAACAGTGCCAGAAATCAGACTGCATTCCCCCAGCATTTCCACCTTCCCTTCTTCTGCTACAAGATAAGCACTGAGAAAAAAAGCAGTTTGTCCCATATCACCTAAATCACCTCAGACAAATGGATGTGGAATTCTCCCCCCCTGAAAAACATCATAAATACAAAAAATAACAATGAATCACTTTTCATAGCTTCCCTTTGCTTTTTCACTGTGCTTGAGCAAAGAAAATAAACTAATTAGTAGCAATATTGTATGTAATCATTATTTCAAGCCATGAGAAAAGAATTGATCCAGCCATGATCTGAGACTTAAAGATCCTTAAGTGAGCAAATTAAAACTTTCACTCACAGGAATGAAAGGCTTCTGAGAAATCTAAAGGAATCCACGGGTATCCTGATGAAATCCTGGTCTTACTGAAGTCCATGGGAGCTTTCCTACCAACTTTGAGGGAGCCTGGATTTCACATCTAATGCTGGTTGGCTGCCAGGAGAACAACAATGATGAAGATGAATGTAATTTCCATGCTGTGTTAGAAGCAGCCAGAAAGGCTCCCTAGGACACCAAAGTTATTTCACCTCGTTATTTTCAGTGACTTGACACTAAAATAGGTGGTTGCTTATCTTCATCTCACCACTGGGCCTGTGCCATTCAGTTTTAGAAAGCTGAAATGGAGTCTACCTGCATTTCTGCCCCAAGAATCCTACAGTAAATGCGCCTGGGACATTGTAATAGGTTTTGCCATTAGAAAAGAAAGAGAATGACTTTGCAGGAAGCAATTGTTGGGGTAAAATGGACATCTTCCCCGCTCTGAATTTTAAACATTTTGCACATCTCTCTCAGGCACAAAAGACTCTGTGATTCCCATGACAACTGTGGCAAATGCAGCTGTAGGCATCATTTAATTACAGTGATTCAGCTTTCCCAGTCAACATCAATTCCTTCAAGTGCTTCAGGGCGTACAACACATGTTCAAAAAGGAGCCTTCATGCGACCTTAAGAATAAGCCCTTTAAGGTATGTTTCCATTTATACTCTGGGAATTTGGAATTCATTAACACCAATTAAAACTGGACATTGTGTGTTTAATTCTCCATGCAGTGCACTACAGATTTATCCCTGCGGGTTGAAAAGTTGGGGGTTTTTTTTGATGAAACAGAAAGCTGAGATAAAGGGAAATGTCCTGGTATGATGTGTTCTCATGGGTCATGGCAATAGCAGTACAGCAAGAGAAAAATGTCCCTTACAGAGCTATATTTTCTATGGATATTACACCGACAAGACAAAATGCAGCTGAGCTCTCAGCAAAAAAGCCAGTAAAACTGTACCCATTCTGGATACATCACATAGGAGAAAACATGACTTGTCCTTAAGTATCTGCTATAAATAATCACACCAAAAGTAAAATGTGTTTTCATTTGAGAAGTAACCTCTCTCCTTGTCAGCTTCACTTACAGAAAATGCATGCTGTAAATCTGTACGAGTTCTCCTCTAGAATACACCAGAAAAGCCAAATATTTTCATTTCTAACAGCACATCTACTGAAATGTGAAAGACTAAACTAAAATAAAAAGCTATATATATATATATATATATATATAAAGACTTGCCCCCCAGTTCTGTGTGCTAACTGTTAACACTGACCCACTCCTGCAACATATTTCTACTAATTCTCTAATGCAGATCTGATTTACTACAACAATCAAATATATCTGTAATGCATGGAAATTATTAACAAAAAGGAATGCCAAATGCACTGCAGACGTGGGGCTACTTGGAGTTAAGTGAAAGACCAACATAAATCTATTCTGTAATCTCGTGGCTGTTTCCTACTAAAGGAAGGACCAGAATGCAATGTGCTAAATTACTAGGGCATAGGGATATGTTGCTTAAGTTTGTTTTTTTTTTTTAAAAAAGCAGTTGCAGTGCTGGCACAACAGACCTAGCTCTGTCACAAGCAATTTATTACATCAGTATATCAACTTTATTAAAAAAAAAAAAAAAAGACAAGGAAGAAGTCTGTCTTTGTGCAGAGCTCAGCTCAGACTAGTTTGGAAACATAAACAGCTTCAGAGTTTAATTAGAAACTGTTTACATCTTAAAGATAATTTCATTTTCTTCAAATTGTAACAGAGGTAATTCCAGATAGTTCTGCTGACTCCACAGTTTAATGTCTCTAAGCTGCCAGACTGAAAGATGCAACGTGAGGTCTGCTCAGCTGAAAACAAACTGAGAGGGGTCAGGAAATACTGTGTTAACTAATAATGGTTTGATTATCTAACGTTTAACAGCTCTGCAGCTACAAGATGCTGTGAGATGTCTAGAAAGAAGAGAACCAGTCAGTAAATTAAAGTGTCCTTTCCCACACTGTATTTCTGGTTTCTGTCCCATTTCTAGCATGAACTTTGCCCTTTTTTAGTATTTTCTTTTTTTTTTTCTTTCTTTTTTACCTTGTGAAGTCTTGGAATAAGCAGTTTTCACTTGAAGTTGATTTGGTACCAAAGCCAAGATGCTGTTTTCATGACATACCTGACTGTCTCCTGAAGCCAGCGTGCTGGAAATCTCTGGAGGGTGTATGTTTTCATAGCATGGTTCTCTAGACTCCAGTTCAGAGTTTGAATAACCAAAAACAAGGTGACCCTATATCCTGCTTCCTTGAGATCATTTTTCCACACGAGGAACTTTGATTGAAACTAATACTTAATACAGTAAATGACACATATGATTAGAACTTTCCTAACTTGTTCTTGATTTATTTAACTAAATGTTTATAATATAGTTAAATATATTTTTTGTATGGCAGTTTAAAAACAAAAATCAAACAAAAACAGATGACAAAATAACAAGGCTCCCCACAAAAGCCTTTGTGAGTCAACCCTACTGAGCAAAACAGTTCTCCAGGAGATAGCAGCCACCCATCTATCATGCAAATATATATTTATACATTATCAAATCAGCACTACTGTTACTCACCTTCTTTTGATGTGCAGCCCTAAATCTCATGAATGGTAATGGGTGAGACATGAGGGAAGAACAGACCTTCAGCACCATTCAAAGGACATTAAAGACAGGGTGCTGTTCCCCAGACACTGCCCTTCATGGTGAAGGCAGACAAAAAAGCTGCTGAGCATCTCCTCACACCTCCTGTTGTTCACAGTTACTCCAGTTGCATCAGGATAACTGTGCACCTGAGCTGCCAGACAGCTCATTAAGCAATCCTCATTAGTGTACATGCTTCTGCCCCCACAAGCCTTGGTTTTAACTTGGATGACTTCCATCATCTGCATTTTCACATAGTCCCAAAAAATGCTACTCCAAGTTCACCAGAGGTAGAAGTAAACTACAGCACAGAAGCAAATCAGGTTGGGGTTTAGATCCACAGGCCAATTTCTCTGCCCAAACCCATATTTCATGGTGTGGGTGTAATGTGATAATTGGAAATATCAGCTGGCTTTTGAATAGAGACTCTATACAAAGATTCTATAATTCGCATGCCCATGACCTACCATTTAATTTTACTGTAATAGCAAGAACAAATGCCTAATCCAAGTTATGACATCTCAAAAGCTCCGGGGAGCACTTCCAGAAACACCCTTAGACCTCAGCAGTTTGAGAAGAGCATGCATACCAATTGCTGGACTCCTAAAAAACTAGCTACGTGTGAGTGCTAAAACTTCTACTAGCCAAACCCTTACATTGGCATGAAGATGTTGGAGCATGTCCAGGGAAGGGTAACGGAGCTGGGGAAGGGCCAGCAGCACATGTCCTATGAGGAGAAGCTAAGGGAACTGGGATTGTTGAGCCTGGAAGAAAGGAGGCTGAGGGGAGACCTTCTCACTCTCTACAACTCCCTGAAAGGAGGGTGTAAAGGGATAGGGGTGGGTCTGTTCAACCAAGGAACAAGTGACAGGACAAGAGGAAATGGGCTCCAGTTGTGCCCAGGGCAGGTGAGATTGGATGTGAGGATGAATTTCTTTGCTGAAAGGGTTCTGAGGCATTGGAAGTGGTTGCCCAGGGCAGTGGTGGAGTCCCCGTCCCTGGAGGGATTGAAGAGTCGTGTAGACATAGTGCTGAGGGACATGGGTTAGTCATAGGGGACTTGTCAGTGTTGGGTTCATGATTGGACTCAATGATCTTAAAGGTCTTTTCCAATCCAGGCAATTCTGGGATTCTCTGTGTGATTGAGCATGAACACTGGAGAAATCTTAAAAGTATGAGCCCTGTAGAATATGAATCAGAACATTTACACCAGGAAAATCAGGAAACAAAACCAAATAAGACCTTCAATGTGAAAGTAGCACGAACTGGGGACTGGGGGGGAAGAGGAGAAAGCAAAGAAACAGCTGTTTCTAGATGTCTCTGATAATATACTTGATACCACTGAGGGCTGCCAATAAAGGGTAACCAATAAAACAATTTTTCTTTGCCAGCAGAAATGGATGCTATAAAAGACTCGAACTAAAGTGTAATGCACGTCCCCTTGGCCACTGAAGTTAACGCATAAAAGGAAAGAGTCAAATATAATTGTTTCTCACTTGCAGGAAAGCTGCCTTTCAAGGACAGCTTCTTCTCCCAGATCATACAACACTACGCTTTCAAAACAGTTGGGAATTGTCCTGGCAACAAAGAACAAATGTTTTTTGACCTGTAACAAATGTATAATGAATCCATGTCCCAGCTTATCACCAGTCGGGCAAATGGGAATATTGACATTTACGATATATTCTGTGCAACTCATAGCCTTGCTTGGTGTCGCTTTTCGCCTCACATAGACATCTGGTACCACTACTCAGGAAATAAACACTATGTTTCCACTTAAATATTTTATTCAGCCTTAATTGTATCTAACATATGCAGTGTTTGGTGCAGAATACCTAAGCGTTCCTAGAGAGAACTGAAATATAATACGTACCAATGGTCTTTTTTAGTGGCATCTGGAAGAAGCCCCCCTGACAGCCCTTCCCCTCTTTAATTTTTCCCCATTTCTCAGCAGTATTTAGATCGAGTCAATTAGTTTAATTTGGGAATTCACTCAGCCAGTTCTTAGCAGATCATACTTTTCTCTCACTCTTATTGACAAATACGCAGCTTCCGTTTTAATTCTAACATAAAGGTTTCAGTTTTACCTAAAAACATACTGATAACACTGGGTGTTTTTTGGATTAGTTAAAAAAAAAAATTAAAAAAAGCCTTCTCCAAATTTGAGCAGTAAATGAACTAGTATTTTTCTACATACTTTGTCTGATTTCTACTATATGCTCTTTCTGTGTTCCTAAGTGTTCTCCTCCCCCAAACGCTGCCTCCAAAAACTCAATAATTAAAGTGAAATTGTGTACTGAAAAGCAATTACTCAAAATTAGCTGTTATTTTCTACCGAGAGGTAAAGTTCCATAAAAATCCTCTAAAACGAAGATCAATAGCTGAGAGGTTAAAGAATTGATCTCAGTTCCATTTCTCCTTTTTCTTCCCTTATGATCACTACACAAACACCCGGGTCCCTGGCTGGAGCAGAACGCCAAGCTATCCTGCAGCACAGGCAAAACACAAGTATTCCCACCAGCACAAGTGGAAGTCACAGTGTCACAGTCCAAGCTCCACTTCCCTGCAACATATGCATCCATATTTATCTAGCTAAATTGACTTTAAACCTGACTGAATCAGATAGATGTACTGACTTTAAATTCTAGCTGTGAAAATGGAAAAGGTAACGCATGATCCAAGATAAGAACAGAAAAAAAGAAAAAAAAAAGAAACAGGCATAGAGGAATTCAATTAATTCTCTGACTTTTGAAAAGGAATAACATACTAAAAGGAAGACGAAAAAGAGAAGTTGTTGTGCAAAGAAATTCTCATAAAGAAGCTGCTTCCTTGTTAATGTTCCTGGCCCATATCTTCCTGCATGGCACCAAATGGCTTTCTGTCCCAAATGCTTTGTGCCATCGCTGGGATGGAAACCAGCACTCACCCTGGAACAAGGTAACTCTTGCAACAGATTAAAAACAAGTCTACTAGGTACCTAGATTAAAATAAAAGCTTCTGAAGAGAAATTCTTTCACTCAAAAGCAAATCACAGAATCACAGAATGTCAGGGATTGGAAGGGACCTCGAAAGATCATCCAGTCCAATCCCCCTGCCAGAGCAGGAACCTAAATGAGATCACACAGGAAGGCGCCCAGGTGGGTTTTGAATGTCTCCAGAGAAGGAGACTCCACACCCTCCCTGGGCAGCCTGTCCCAGGGCTCTGGCACCCTCACTGTAAAGAAGTTTCTTCTCAAGTTGAAGCAGAACCTCCTGTGTTCCAGCTCACACCCACTGCCCCTTGTCCTATCATTGGGCATCACTGAGAAGAGCCTGGCTCCATCCTCCTGACATTCGCCCTTTACATATTTATAAACATTAATGAGGTCACCCCTCAGTCTCCTCCAAGCTAAAGAGCCCCAGCTCCCTCAGCCTTTCCTCATCAGGGAGATGTTCCACTCCCTAAAATAGCCATGTCCAAGACCTCTTGCACACATCAGGTTTTGCACTTGCTAAATATATACCACTTGTTTCATAGCTGGAAACAAGTGTTTTTCATTTCCTAAGGATTTGCTATTTTCAATTATTTTGCATTTATTTCATCTTTTCTTCATCATGGTCTTTGAAGAGAAGCAATTTACATTCAAGGTAAAAATAAAGAGTTGAAGCAGACTTACATGACCTGCTGCTGGGCTGTGCATGATGTGCAGTAGGAGTTGTCAGACTGGACACAAAGTGATGGTGCTTGATGCTAGAGTTCAAAGGCATTTGAAGGGCATGGCCTTGCAGTCACAGTCACAGTTCCTCAGCACAAACCCATCCTGCCTTCCTTCTCTTGTCTGCAGGGGCAAGCTGCAACCTGGTTTGCATTTTTCATTAGTAGTTTCAGTGCGATGGGGTAAGTGGGGTTTGTTGAATGGGTGTGTAAAAGCTCCCCATGATTTATAGCTCTAAAGACAGCTTTCAGCCTATGGTTAAAGCAGGAACCCTTCCAGGTCAACGTGAGGTATTTCATCTCACAATACATGGATAGCAAAAGAAACAGGGTGTGGGCAGTAGGACAGACATGGAGAAAAATCTCTATCGTTCCCATAGCCAGGTGCAAAGGGGACTGGAGGAGAATCTACAAAGCAGCCCTTTTCCCATCATCCTCTTTTCTATCAGCATGGTGAAAACCTGCTTCTGTCTATGGAAATGCAGAGATGAAACAAATGGCTCTATCCTTGGAGCCTGCCTGGCATTTCAATTAGCTGTGGCTGGGATGATTCAGCAACAAGAAATGATCCTGGTAACAGCAACACACTCCTGCAAGGGGATAATGAAAGAAGCTTTCATTATAGCAAGTCATGGCACTCTGCAAAAGGGTGGAGACTACAGCAGGATCAGCATCTGAAGGAACTGGGTAAAACTAGCTGTCCTTAGAGGACTCCTGGTCTCATTAACTCCTAAACTCTGTGTGTGAGGGGGAATGGAAAGGCATCAGCAAGTATTTTCTGTAAGAGAGAAGGAAGAACATGTTTCCAGTATGCTCAGCTTCCTTGATGACAAGTTGGTTATGTCAGTCACCTCTGTATAAACTTGAAAAGCATGCTACTGGCAAGGACACGGACATGTAGGTGAGGGGAAGTATAAAACCTCAGTTTTACAGGAGAGGAGAAGACTAACTATAAAAATTTTCTTCCTTTAAGGCTGGCAAGAAATTTCAAGCACATACAAACTCTTAAGCTTTCAACTACTTTGGTGGAACTCATCCAGTTTCAAACCCCATGGAGATACCTGTGCTCCATTTGGATGAAGTAGCACATAAAAAGTGCATTTCTAAAATTATTAAATAAACAAGCACTGCTAATTGGCATAATTTTTCTCCGCAGTTTGTGCTGAATTTTGCTTTTAGTTGCAGAAGTATAAATCTAGACTAATGCCTTGGCTTTCAGCAGAAGACTTCTGTATTTATCTAGCTGTCCAGAAGAATATTTTCACTCCCAAGGGTGGAAACTTTTGGGAGATACTTAAAAAACAAGTGGAATACTGAACTGGCCTTGCTGGCTCAGCTTAGTCCCTTAGTTTTTAGATACTGTGATCTCAGTAAAAACATTCTCAAATCTTTTTTGAGACTCTTTATATCATTCTTTTTCACTTGGAACAATCTGTGGTCAAAAAAATTCTAAAAGAACTGGAGGAACATCATTAAAACATATGTATAAAAAATAGAACAATGTGTTAGTATTAAATATTTCCTTATTGATACTATTTTTATAGCATAACTCCAAATTTCTACAGTGGGATTTATGTGATTTCCATAGCAGGTATTTGAATTTCTAAAAGGTCTGGAGTGCCACAGATTTAGGGTTTGACATACTTAATTCCATGTTATATAAAATCTATTTTGCTGAAGTAGCAGGTCTTTAAGGTATTTGTAGCTCACACACAAGTGGTGAACATCTTGTTGGTACATTTTATGAGGAAAAAACTATAGGAAGCTCATTAAAGGATAGATCCAAGAGAGTTTAAATTCCACATTGATCCCTGGAGATTTTTTCCACTAAGAAGTAATTTCTAAGCCCTCTTCAAAGACTGAAACATAAGAACTGAAAGAAATGGCATTAATTAAATAAATCAATCTTAAGTAAAAGCCTTAAAACATTCCCTTTTGCTGCACAGCCACACAAATGACTCTGAAGTTAAGTTTACAGAGGTTTTTCTGTTCTAACCCAGATATTTTCTATTCTTTTTAGGTATCAGATAAGGACTTTTCACTAGCTTGAGCCCAAGGATTTTTTTTCTTGCATTTGCTAAATCTACTTTAAACCAACAGAAATTAGAAGAGCACAGACTGAGTGCCAATGAGTATAATGAGAGAGCAGGCTATCTCTCCAAATATATGTGGCTTCCCTGGGATGCTCTTTGTTTTGATATTTTTGCTATTCTAAGAATGCATTTCAGGTAGGGAATATTCATTTGGCTTTCCCTTAATGGACACATAACTTCCAGAACTGAAAACCCTTCAGTGTTCCTTGAATAACGGTGCTCAGAGAAATACTATTACTGGTCAGGTGTTGGGTAAATATTCAAAGAGTTAATTTAAAATTGGTAAAATGCAGTTTGGCTAAAGGTGTAAAGTATTCTCCTGGAATATTTAATACAGACTGATAGCAGAGGATGAAGGTAAGGCCTTAGGCTATAAACCTGGTGTTAAAATTTCCATTTATAAATCAATAATCACTGCAAACAAAACAGCCTACTCAGTTCTGCGAATGCCACAACTCTCCCTCAGGCACAAGAGGTATAGAACGTTTGGTAAAAAATCTAAAGAGAGCGTTACAAAGGTGAAGTGTCACTGATGGCCCCCTCCCCAAACTGTCAAACCTGTGTGGTGCTGGAATTGGGCACGG